>NC_048577.1:41324966-41624966 GCF_013265735.2 Oncorhynchus mykiss | reverse complement strand
TAGTACAGGCACTTGGACAAAGGCAGGACATAAAGTGGAGAATAGGGGGTTGCCATTGCTTGATTGGCAGTAACATTTTGTGACCTCCCTGTGCAGCAGGGTCCCTCACTTTACGACCAGGATTTAGGAGCTCAGTGGCGGCCAGGGTGAGGTACAGGTTGGGTGGGAGTGTTGTGAGTGTCTCCTCTGCGGGGGCTGGCAGACTAATTATCCACACCAAAGGACTCACCAACAGAGGTCTGTGGATTTATAGCCTGTTGTCACCCTTCTCATCCCTGTTATGTCCGGCTTTTGTTCAGGCTGAGGCTCCCCCACGCGTTGATTTAAAGCGTGGGTCTACCACCTCACTCTGAAAGAGACATATCTTCAAACAGTTATGTTTATACAATCTGTCTACGCAGCACCTCCAGACACAAACACACAGTGAAAACCTCCAGACTCCCAGACATCACAACTCAGACATACAGCAACATCCAGGGGGAACCTTTTCAATATCAAACCTAACACAAAAACTGACCCTCACAAGTCTCCAAACACTAACAAGCACACCCTGTATGAAACCAGTAAAGTTGATGCATTATTCACAGGAGGAAACCTGTGTGTTGTGTGCGGACTAAACGTACAGTAGACAGAACCTTCTGTTGTTGTGAATAAATGTGATAAATTATTCAGCATTGTTGTTTTTCTATTTTATTTTTTGTTTTTTAGTTGTACCCTTTTTTCTCCCCAATTTCGTGGTATCCATCCACCCGTACGGAATCGGGAGAGGCGAAGGTCAAGAGAGGCGAAGGTCAAGGGCCGTGCGTACTCCGAAACACAACCCAACCAAGCCGCACTGCTTCTTTGACACAATGCCCGCTTAACCCGGAAGCCAGCCATACCAATGTGTCAGAGGAAACACTGTACACCTGGCAACAGTGTCAGTGTGCATGCACCCAGCCAGCCACAGGATTTGCTAGAGCACGATGGGACAAGGACATCCCTGCCGGCCCAACCCTCCCCTAACCCGGACGACGCTGGGCCAGTTGTTCACCGCCGCCCCATGGACCCAGTCACGGCCGGCTGTGACAGAGCCTGGATTCAAACCAGGATCTCTAGTGGCAACTGTGCCACTCAGGAGGCCAGCACTGTTTTTTTGTGTTTAGTCTCAGAGTTATCTTAGATCTGAAGAAAGTCATGTCAGGTCAAACTCAAACCTTTGATATTACATGGGCAGACATGTTTATTAAAGAGAAAGTGCATTCGGAAAGTTTTCAGACCCCTTGACTTTTTCCACATTTTGTTATGTTACAGCCTTATTCTAAAAAGGATTACATGTTTTTTTTTTAAATTCTCATCAATCTACACACAATACCCCACAATGACAAAACAAAAACAGGTTTTTAGAAAAATGTGCAAATGTATTACTAAATAAAAAACAGAAATCTCATTTACAGAAGTGTTCAGACCCTTTACTCAGTACTTTGTTGAAGCACTTTTGGCAGCGATTACAGCCTTGAGTCTTCTTGGGTCTGTATTTGGAGAGTTTTTCCCCATTCTTCTCTGCAGATCCTCTCAAGCTCTGTCAGGTTGGATGGGGAGCTTTGCTGCACAGCTATTTTCAGGTCTCTCCAGAGATGTTTAATCGGGTTCAAGTCCGGGCTCTGGGTGGGCCTCTCAAGGACACTCAGATCCTTGTCTAAAAACCACTCCTGCATTGTCTTGGCTGTGTGCTTAAGGTCGTTGTCCTGTTGGAAAGTAAACCTTCACCCCAGTCTGAGGTCCTGAGAGCTCTGGAGCAGGTTTTCATCAAGGATCTCTCTGTACTTTGCCCCGTTCATCTTTTCCCTCGATGCTGACTAGTCTCGCAGTCCCAGCCACTGAAAAACATTCCCACAGCATGATGCTGCCACCACCATGCTTCACCATAGCGATGGTGCGAGGTTTCGTCCAGATGTGACGGTTGGCATTCAGGCCAAAGAGTTCAATCTGGGTTCTCATGGTTTGAGAGTCTTTAGGAGCCTTTTGGCAAAATCCAAGCAGGCTGTCATGTGACTTTTCTGGCTTCTGTCTGGCCACTCTACCATAAAGGCCTGATTGGTGGAGTGCTGCAGAGATGGTTGTCCTTCTGGAAGTTTCTCCTATCTCCACAGAGGAACTCCGAAGCTTTGTCAGAGTGACCATCAGGTCCTTGGTCACGTCTCTGACCAATGCCCTTCTCCCTAATTTCTCAGTTTGTGGGACCTTATATGGACAAAAGGTCAGATTTTGTAATCTAATAAACTCAGCAACAAAAGAAACGTTCCTTTTTCAGGACCCTGTCTTTCAAAGATAATTCGTAAAAATCCAAATAACTTCACAGATCTTCATTGTAAAGGGTTTAAACACAGTTTCCTATGCTTGTTCGATGAACCATAAACAATTAATGAACATGCACCTGTGGAATGGTCGTTAAGACACTAACAGTTTATTAAGGTCACAGTTATGAAAACTTAGGACACTAAAGAGGCCTTTCTACGGTCTCTGAAAAACACAAAAAGAAAGATGCCCAGGGTCCCTGCTCATCTGCATGAACGTGCCTTAGGCATGCTGCAAGAAGGCATGAGGACTGCAGATGTGGCCAGGGCAATAAATTGCAATGTCTGTACTATGAAACGCCTAAGACAGCGCTACAGGGAGACAAGACGGACAGCTGATCATCCTTGCAGTGGCAGACCACGTGTAACAACACCTGCACAGGATCGGTACATCCAAACATCACACCTGCGGGACAGGTACAGGATGGCAACAACAACTGCCCGAGTTACACCAGGAATGCACAATCCCTCCATCAGTGCTCAGACTGTCCGCAATAGGCTGAGAGAGGTTGGACTGAGGGCTTGTAGGCCTGTTGTAAGGCAGGTCCCCACCAGACATCACCGGAAACAACGTCGCCTATGGGCACAAACCCACAATCGCTGGACCAGACAAGACCGGCAAAAAAAGCAATTTTTTTGTGAGAAAACCGTCAGTAGAGTTGAAAATGTAATGGAATAAATGGGAATTAAACTGCAAAAAGTATTTTTTATGTGCACTGTGTCATCATGTATTTTTATGTGCACTATGTCATCATGTATTTTTATGTGCACTATGTCATCATGTATTTTTATGTGCACTATGTCATCATGTATTTTTATGTGCACTATGTCTTCATGTATTTTTATGTGCACTATGTCATCATGTATTTTTATGTGCACTATGTCTTCATGTATTTTTATGTGCACTATGTCTTCATGTATTTTTATGTGCACTATGTCATCATGTATTTTTATGTGCACTATGTCATCATGTATTTTTTATGTGCACTATGTCATCATGTATTTTTATGTGCACTATGTCATCATGTATTTTTATGTGCACTATGTCATCATGTATTTTTATGTGTGCTACGTCATCACGCACAGCCATTTATCTGTAACAAGTCAATTTGATGGAAACTGGTGGGAAAATGTGCATATTGTTTAAATGCAGATTTTAGAATTTTTGCATGAAAATCTGTCTCCTATTGGCTGGAAACCTAACTATTGATACACTTGTTTTTGTGAGAAGTTTTTGAAAAAGCACAGGAACTTTGCATTAATATGAACAGCGTATACTAAAATATGAATAAATGTCATGTCTCAAAATCGATGTCAATCTTATTTTTTTATGCTGTTTTCTGTCCTCCAGATTTGAGGAGAAAGATGACAAGTTCAGTGGTAAGCCCTTAATTCTCACACAGCATCTGACGCCATGCTATTTTCCTAATTTTGACCACCCTACCAGGGTAAAAACTTCAACACATTTTGAACAGATTATGAGAGACGAGGTTTGGACAATTGGTTTTCTTAGAGGATCATCATCACAATTAACATCTTATTTTACCCATTGGTCAAAATATGCATTTTTTATTTTACACCCTAAAAAGTAGCAACAGATTAATTCAAGAGAGGACAAACATTATTATGAGCTAATGACCTAGGTCTAACCTTGATAAGTTATTTTGAACCAAATCTGTTCGTAACCAGGAGCTACTATCAATAATCTGTTGTGTTATCATATTGGTTAGTCAAACAGTGCAGAGCGAGAGTACAATGCTGAACATGATAAAATCCCACCAATGAACCCACATTAAAGGTTAATGTGGGGGCTGCACCTCTGATGATATACAGCCCTGCCCCACAAAAGCAGTAAATGTCTGATGCTTCCAGGGGGTCACTCTTGGTAACCTGCCAGTGGTTTCTGTGGCTACCGAAAGGGAGGATGGTCAGCATTTGGGTGCGTGGTCATCCAGAGAGAAACTCTAATGCATCCATCCTCTCTGGCTGCATCTGTCTGTTTCAGTTCATTTTTTGGCTATCTTCGTCCATTACATTTCTCCACAGCTTTTCAACACCCCCTTGTCTTGGGTGTTAATTTAAATGTCTATTTCCATTTCACATTCCTAAAAAGGTCCTAACAAATCAAAATAGAGGAGACCAACAGGGACCAATGCAGCTGCAATTACTCATGATGTTAGTAATTAAGCATGTAAGCCTGTTGGGAGGTTAAGTTTACACTGAGTGTACAAAACATTAGGAATACCTTCCTAATATTTAGTAGCGCTCCCTTTGCCCTCAGAACAGCTTCAATTCGTCAGGGCATGGACTCTACAAGGTGTCGAAAGCGTTCCACAGGGATGCTGGCCTATGTTGACTCCAATGCTTCCCCACAATTGTGTCAAGTTGGCTGGATGTCCTTTTGGTGGTGGACCATTCTTCATATCAGTGGCGGTCGGTGCTGTTTAGAATGAGGGAGCAAGATTTTTTTTTAAATATGACCATGACCTTATTTCTATTACATCTATTATTATTTGATGACTGTCATTCATATTCCAGTCACCCAGCTCTATGTAACATTGATAGGTTTAGACTACTACATTATACTCACATTTTCCCTATACCCATCATGAGGTTGCTACAACCTAGCCTACGAATGAAAGTTTACAACGTAGGTGCACAGGTCGAGAGAAGATTTGAGTAATCAAGGTGACAGTGACACATTAAGTACCGCCTTGCACACTCTTGCCTGCATCTAGCTGATCTAGGGTGGCATCATTAGTTGCAAATTAATGTTTTTTTTTATCCCCGTTTAGTTCCATTTGCTTCCGTTTAAGAACTGTTTTTCAACAGAATCTGCAAAATGAATACACACCTGATCACCCGCAAACACAGTTCGTTCACTTTCATAGCAGCCACATACAAACAGCATGATCACTTTGCTCGTTATATAATTCCTTCTTGCATCTACCCGCTCTCCTCCTCTCACCTTTTCCCTTTGCTTGTGGACTTCATTGCACAACACAACAGCTTTTTGTGACCAGGTGAAGAAAGCCAAACCTTTCCAAGCCAAACCTTCATATCATAACCACTAACCCTTAAACACAGCCTACATCGTTGTCACCATAATAGCTAACTTCATAGTCAACATAATTACTAAAACTAACGCGTTAGTAAATCCACTACAATCCTGCAGTACAGTGTCGAGCAAGCAGTTAAGCAGTTACACCGGTGGACTCGGTGGCAATAAATTAATAAAATCAAAAGCTTACCTTAACTTGGAAGAGTTCCAGTGTTGGATAGCCATAGTCAGCTAGGTAACATAGCACCCCCCTCTGTTTTGAGACGGGTGTTTGAGTAGGCTGAAATAGCTAGCTGCATTTGCTAGCTAAGTAAGTGAAAGTTAAAAAAATACAACAAAATATAGCTAGCTCTCTCTCTATCTCTCTTGCATTTCTTAAACAATTAATTTGTTCAAAACTGTTCAACTATTGTCTTTCTCTCTTCGAGTCAACTGCTCACCACAATATATGCACTGCAGTGCTTGCTGTAGCTTATGCTTTCAGTACTAGATTAATTATCTGATCATTTGATTAGGTGGACAACATGTCAGTTCATGTTGCAAGAGCTCTGATAGGTTGGAAGACGTCCTCCGGAAGTTGCCATAATTACTGTGTCAGTCTATGGAAGGTAGTGAGAACTTTGAGCTTCCTAGGTTTTGTATTGAAGTCAATGTACCCAGAGGAGGACAGAAATGAGCTGTCCTCCGGCTACACCGTAATGCTACCCTACAGAGCGCTGTTGAGGCTACTGTAGACCATTGCAAAACTGCATTTTAATTAATTATTTGGTGACGTGAATATACTGTATTTAGTATAGTTTTATCTAAACAGGATAACTTATTTTAATGTTTCACTATTTTTTTTTTGTGAAATTTCATTGAGGAGGGTGGTCCTCCTCTTCCTCATCTGAGGAACCTCCACTGCTTGATACACACAGGAAACTGTTGAGTGAGAGAAAAATAGCAGCGTAGCAGTTCTTGACACACTCAAACTGGTGCGCCGGGCAGCTACTACCATACCCCGTTCAAAGGCACTTAAACCTTTTGTCTTGCCCATTCATCCTCTGAAAGAGACACACACAATACATGTCTCAATTGTCTCAAGGCCTAAAAATCCTTCTTTAACCTGTCTCCTCCTCTTCATCTACACTGATTAAAGTGGATTTAACAAGTGATATCAATAAGGGATCATAGCTTTCACCTGGATTCACTTGGTCAGTCAATGTTTTGTACACTCAGTGTATATGTTAGAGAATACTCAATGAAGACGGAAACTTCAATTCAGGAGAAATAAGCCAACAAAGTGTTTTATGCATTCATATAGTGGAATAGTGTTCTGTAGCTTTCATAGGGCTCTATTCAATCCATATCGCGGAAGTTCAGCATTACAGTGTAATTGAAATTTAAAGGCAATGTTACTGCATTGGTGGAGACTACATTCACGGTAAACGCTGCATATGTTGGGTTAATCGGACATTACCTTTAAATGTCTATCGCGCAATCTGTAATGCTTCAGGATACAGATTGAAAAGAGCCCATCGCCTTCATATTTCCGGTAATCATTTCAGATATTGGTATGTAGCTGGTATTTTGAGGGCCGTCAAAACCAAAAACTTTGAAGGAGCCTTTAAAGGGGAATTTTAAATAGGCTGTATGAATTTGTATGTAGAGGAAGAGGGTTTACCAGATGGTTGCATGTTAAGATCCCAGGCGGTGCATATTACTGCAGTGCCCTTGAGAGGGGCTCTTAACTTGGATTGTTTCATTGTGTGCATCGTGCCTTTAAATGGATTACCTGTCAAATGTATGCATATCTGAATAGAACAGAACAGAGGTAGAATGGAAAGAGAAGAAGGATTTGAAGCTTAAAAGGTTATTGGGTCCTTTATAATCAACAACAGTCTCAGACAGACTTGATTATCTTCACATGGAGCTTTTATCATATCCATATTGTTCTTTCAAAGCCTGACTGACACTGGTAATGGTATTATATATGCAGACAATGCAGACAAACTGGTGATACATTCCTTGAATGTCTGGCATAGAGTGGCACCTTGCTGAGTAATCTAGCAGGAGTCAACCTCTACATGCAAGACTGGTGGTGAGACCTGAAAACTGAGTTTTACAGCTGAGGCTCTTAAGTGGAACATAGTAAAACCAAATATTGACTAAAATGTGTGATTACTTTGACATGAAAGTCTGTATGTAATGATTACTCTTCTCTGTATGTTTCACAGGTCAAAGGGCACAGCTCACGCAAAGATGTGGAAAACCAATACTCATTTTCACATGTCCTCTCTCATTCACAAATTACTCAAACTTTCCCTGGCATGATAGTGTGCCGTAGACTCCATAATGGCGCAAATCGAGAGGTAGAGTGTCCAGGGCCCGGGGCCCGGGGTGGTAAACTAATCATCAGTCTACTTGACAGGCTACACCACACTATCAGACCCATCATATAAAATCCCGGAATAATTTCAAAACAACAGCCGTTGTTTCTCAGGTGATGTCATCAACTGGAGGGTATAACAGCTGCTATGGCCCAGCTGAGATCCAGACTGTAACTGTTTGCCCTGCAGTGCTGTGTCCCTGTGTGGTGCTCTGACAGTCTGTTTCCTGAGAGCAGCAAAGCTAAAGGCCAAGGAGAGCCAAGCAGAGCAGATTCTCCAACCTCTGATGCTCCAATTAAAGCTTTGCTGGACTGTTCAGGCAGACGTCCAAGCCCCAGAGAGCAAAACAACCAGTTCTGTGTCCTAATACCACCCTCTCCTCCCTTGCTCTCCCCTATCCCGACACCCATCTTGGCTGTTACGATAATCCTTACTCCCCTGGGCCAGTACTTTATAGTGAAAACAAACTGATCAGCAGACTGCTGGGGCTGTGAGGAGCGACGGGGAGAAAAAGCAGAGACACTGTGGGCTCTGTTAACTTACATCATGTCACTTGTCTGTCATGAGGTAAATGGTCAGTGATAGAGAGAAACAATACAGACTTGATCACTGATAACAAATTGGATGCATATAAAGATGTACTTCATAACAGTACTACAAGTGATGTAACCGCCCCACATGTTATTCTTCCTTTTCTGTGGGCTTTTCACAAAAAGCACAATTCCATTTAGTTAAACTCTCCAAATAGTTCCAGAACTGTACTTCCTGCTTGTGTCACACCACCACCAAAAGACGGCAATTAATTAAATATCCACTGGTGTGGCAAAATTGTAGAATGGGCTGGACAGAGTTCCCAAAGCGTTTAATGAGAACATTCCTGAGTGTAATAGCGGATGAAGTATCCTGGGAGCTCACAGCTTGGGCTGAGGCTAGAGAGAGACGTTTTACTGGCAGAGAGAGAGAGAGAGAGAGACGTTTCAATGGCAGAGAGAGAGAGAGAGAGAATAAAAATGAGAGGAACACACATAAAGATATTGTTTTCATGCACAAATGCATTCTTATCTCAAGGCCACTGTGGTAAACACCAAGTCAGTCTCTCACTGTCTCCCCCACACACATTGACTAACATAGACCACACACTTGTCCTACACTGTACACTAACCTACTGATTTCTGACAGTTTTAGATCTCTACTACCTACATCGAAAAAGAACATTGTCCAGGGGCGGATAGCAACATTTTGCAATATGAGTGATAAGCAAGCAAGGACATCTACCCAGAACTAACTGTCAGCATGGACTGTCTTCACATTGAGAGAGGAACTTTATGGGCCAAACAAGATATCACAGAGGAAGAGAAACAATAACAGAAGCTGGGTCTTATGTTTGCACTTACAAACCAATGGCAGAGTTGTCCATTCATTTAAAAACATGTTTTTTTTACCTCTTGTTTTAAGGGAAAACTTTGGTACAGAAAAATCCATACTTATCTGAGAACCAAACTAGGTTTGTGCTTTACTGTCCAAACCATTTCATTGTACCCTGGTGTTGTGGGTTACAACAAGACTCATGCTGATTCAGAGCAAGCCCTGAGGCCAGGTGCTAAATGACTAGTTTGTAGCAGATAAATCACACAGAATCTAGATGGAGTTACACATAGACGCTGATCTAGAGCTAGTTTTTACAATTCCCTTCGATGCTTAACACCAGGATTAGAAGAGGGTAAACTGATCCTAAATCTGTGTCTATGGGAAAACTTCTACCTGAAGATTGCAGCACAGTGCCAAATAAACAGCATCTGAGTGACGACCGTGTGAGGTAGAGACAAGTCTGTTTAATTGCCTCCTTAACGCCTGAGAGAGCCATGTCTCACAAGGCACTGTGCTTGTTTCCCGAGCGACCATGTTTGTTGACAGGTCTTAGTTGGGTTTGCTCTGTTCTCGTTGAAACATGGAGTAACTGGTTGCAGGCATATGGGTGCAATAAACACAAACACTATGTTTCCACTCATGATTCATCAGTTGTCCTCACCGTCACACAGTATTTAACAGTTAACCTGACGTCTAATAATAATGTGATGTTAGCCTTTCAACATCTCACATCTCCTTGCAAGACACCACACCTGGGTTTAAATTACTAAATTATTTAAATTATATTCACATACATATCAAAGTAAGTATTCAGATATTTTTTCTTTGAAAAAAAAACAAATAGTTGAATATTGGAATGTATTTGGAAATACACTTGGAAAGTATTGGCATGTATTTTCAAACACAAATATGCTATTATTTAAAAACTCCCATGCATTTGAACTCAGTTCTGTTTGGTCCTAGGGTTATTTGAAATAACGTATTTGGAAACAAGTATTTAAAAATATCTTCAAGTAGTAGGCTATATATAGGAAGCTATTTAAAAAAAAATGCTTTCAAATACTTAAAATAGTAATAGTTGATTTGGCACCACATTATTAGGAAATAGTAAAAAAATACAGAATATAAGTATTTAAATGACAAATACTAAACCCAGGACTGCAAGACACACAGATATGTGACCAAGGCCAATCCATGAATATCCCCATTCACCATTCATTTTTCCCAATAGTAGGAGGCAGATCCCCTTCCAGACACCAGTGCAGGAGCTGATTGCACAGTAACCCATTTCAGGTCACATCGTTATAGAGTCACTCATTGGAATTGGCACTTGTTCCGCCAGCCTGGCTAAGATAGTAATGGAGCCGGGTTGACCTCTATGGATGGGCCAGAACAGAAGACATCATTTACCTCCTGGCCCTCAGTGTCAAATAGAGTATTAGGATGTCCAACGCAGAGAGACCCCTGGATCTGCCTATTAACCCCAATAACCCATTAAAGGTACAGAGGGAAGATAGGATGTTATGTATGCAAAGAGTGGTTTGTACAGGCAAAATGAGAGACAGTGATATCTCTTTCGCCATGGTTTCAGTTAGATTTGCTTTCATAAAATTGCAGATTTCTGATGCTGTCTTCTGTCACTTTTATAAAAAATGGACTACGGTTTAATAATAAGAGAAGCTACATTTCTCGTGCATCACCACATCTTCAAAGATGAATATCAAAAACATAACAGATGGCTTTGTTTGAGATCACACGTGAAGCTGAACTTGCAAGTGGCGCTAAATCTCCCTTTGTGCACACAAGCACAACCCCAGGTCATTGGAGAGAAACAGAAACACACTAAGAGAGCACTCAACTGATGGCCCATCTGTCAACCAGCTGTATTCATGCAAAAGCAGGGACTATCTCATATGGAAAAGATAGAAGAATTTGACAAGATTCTTTCATGTTCTACCTGGAACTTGTAAGCAATACATTTGGCAGCAAATATACTTACAAGATTCATAGAAGATTCTTGTAATATCTGACTTATATGTTGCATATATTATATTAGAAAAACCATAAAAGAGACATGTAACCTAAGCCTTCTAAGGTCTCATACATGGGACATAATCATTTCAAAGCACTTGCATACCACAGTCTGATGTCACTGACACATGCAATGTGACACTTATTGGAAAAAATTCTGCAAAGTTCACTGTGAGGATGAGTGGAAGGAGGAGGAGCAGGAGTAGGAGAGGGTGAAGAGGAAGAGAGGAGATGGAGGAGGAGGAAAGGAGGAAGACAGGAGGAAATTGATGAATGACTAATAGCAGAAGTTCATCTATTTAGTTATTAAGTGGAGATCTCCAACAATCCTTCTCATGACAGCACATTAGTAATGTGACAAATATCATAGCTAAACTGGCTTAGTGACAAATATCATAGCTAAGCTGGGCTTGGTTAAAACCCTGGGTGGGAGACCAAAGGCATAGCTGAAAATACATCAACTGTCTAGCACAAGGTGCTGCCCAACCTTAACCATAGAAACGCATACCTGAAAATGTTTATTAAAGTATTATAGTTTTCTTATAACTGATTTTTTAAAAATATGTTGACTTAAAAAAAAGTGAAACCTATAAGGAAAGCATTTATTTTGTTACATTCTCAGCACATACACATTCCTTATGATATTCGTAGATGATTCATATAATTCAGATATTTCATCTCAAATACTGCCATATCTTTATGGGAAATGCACCACATCATGTACTCACTTGTGTATGTCATATAAGGCATATACATGAACACATACAAATACACCACTGCCATGCAAAATTCGCATTTGATTTTCATGATTCTTTTCCATATGTGGTGTAGTTGGTATCACTACTGTTGGAATGGCTTAAAAATCACTGACGTTGACATCAAGCTTGGGGTTGACCACATCTTCTCTTGATAAGTGTGTGAATTGGACCATTTTCTTTTCCTGCTAAGCATTCAACATGTAACGAGTACTTGTGGGTGTCAGGGAAAATGTATGGAGTAAAAAGTACATTCTTTCCTTTAGGAATATAGTGAAGTAAAAGTAAAAGTTGTCAAAAATATAAATAGTAAAGTACAGATACCGCAAAAAAACAAATTAAGTAGTACTTTCAGCTCATTGGCTATCTCCTTTAGTGCCTGGGGGACAGTGCATAGCCAGGCCTGTGTCACTGCTCAGCTATTCTTTAGAGAGTGGGTGTGAATCACAGGGTTTGTTTGATATAATAGAGCTTCACGCAAGCTTCATAGCTTGCCTCTGCACACCCTTCACTGCTATGACGCACTAGCTGCAAGCTATACTATGGGAGCAACAATGCAGATGGAGCACCTGTCAAATTCTTCTGCTCTTTCTGCTTGACTTGTACCCACCCTTACAAAGCATTCCCTGTGAAGTACATAAAAGTAAACTACTAGACCCACACTTCAGTTCAAGTACACAAATAAGTTGAGTACTTTTTCTCAAGGGTAAAAAAAATTCCCTTAGCACAGACTAATTTCCCTGCCTTATTACCTCAAAGCTGATTGGAGAGTGAGCGGTAATGTTCTATTCAGGAAGCACTATCTGTGAGCCAACTTAAATTACCCATAAAGCTATAGCCTCCCATAGAATGTGGAGATACACATCAGAAACACCCTAAATTACAGCACTGGCCAGGGAGGGTGAAATGTAGCGTGCAGGGCATATTTAGGCATCAGGGCCGACTATGTTAGCAGCCAAGCTGGATGGATGTTATTGGCAAAACCAAATGGTTTGGTCAAAGACCTATAAAGCCTTACTTCTACAGAAAAATGTTTCCTTAACTTCAATTCATGTAGACCTGCTTTACATGGTTTTGGTCTTGAGCCTTGGGAGAGCAGAGCACTTTGATGATGAAATCTCAAAAACACACTAATCAAATAAAAGTTTAATTGCATTTAACTTGTCTTCCCAGTTTTCTGTGCTGGTTTGAGTCAATACTGCGGACTAATCCAGCTCAAGCTGCTGACACACACAGGGAGGTTCTAATCAAGGTAATTGGATTTGGTATCAGTAGAAGTGTATAGTTGGTGGTGAGACTGTGGCCGTGACGGGGGATGGCTGGGTATTGGTGGGTCCTTCTTACATTCCTGCATGACTTGTCTTCCCAGATCGGCCTGCAGGCCGTCCGCACACTAGGCTCGGTTTGCTCTTAGCAGAACTCGGCTAGGCGAAGCGAACATCTGTGTCTCATTTACGCCCTGAACAAATGTGCATGAAAACTAGTCTTATTGAATGACATTTAATTGAAGAATCCTTACTTTTGACCAATCACCGACGAAGGGGTGTAGACTTCAACTAGCCTCAATAAAAATAAAAAATAAATTTAAAGTGCGCTCAAACAGCCCATCAAAAAAAACTGCCGAACATCAAAACGTCAAAATTTGCGCAACCAGTTTCAACTGGGAAGTATACGGTAAGCTTAAGGGTGAAAATGCCTCCAAAACATAGGTGATGCAATTGGAATTTAACAGCATGGACACAAAACCTTAAGGTAGCAATACATACCCCCAAAAATGTGAAGTGTGAGAGACAATTCAAAGACAGTGACATTGTATTAATCTGGTCATGGCACCATTACCTGATAAATAGAATGACCAAAAATCGACTAAAGTGAAGGTTTTCGTGTGCTGGTGTAGGCTCCTAGCCTCCATTATTGATTTGAATTATGTGATACGTTTGAAGTCAGCTTTCCTTTCATATGGCTTTCAAATATTTATACAGTCCAAACTCTGTAGATCCTTGATCCTGTTTCTTAGTATTCTGTGAACACATACAAAAATCAAACAACTTCTAAATTCACTATACAAGTAATATGGGTCACTTGTTCAAACCTGTAGATTATCTCTACTGATGAAATACAATATATCTGAGAAACCAGTTACATATTAGCACCTGGCAAGAACTAGGTTATTTTCATTGTGGCACTATTGCCTAAGTAGTGTACTGTGTCAGGAAGAGTAATTTAACAATCTCAGGTTTAGAATTACCTGTGGTTTTTGGGCTACCATTTAACACTGCCCTTTCTCTCAATGGAAGGTGAGATGTCCTTCAAGAAAAGGCATTCTAACAACTATTACCAATTATCTTTGTGAGCTAATTATACCATTTGTCTAATACATTTTCTGATCAATTAATGACTTAAAGCCGCTAAGATAGATCTATAAAATAACTGGAAAACTTCCAATGAACGTCCTCTAGGAGACTTGATGTGCAAATCACTAACTAAATGTCATTGAAGAATACAGGTAAGCAGTTCCTCTTGTGATTGATGCAAAATCTATAATTGATAAGCCAAAGAGATGGTTTGTTCTTTAAACGAT
The DNA here is from genome assembly GCF_013265735.2 of Oncorhynchus mykiss. Lineage (NCBI taxonomy): Eukaryota > Metazoa > Chordata > Actinopteri > Salmoniformes > Salmonidae > Oncorhynchus > Oncorhynchus mykiss. The sequence goes on along the minus strand of NC_048577.1, from coordinate 41,610,465 downwards.
CTCTGCCAGGGTGGGATCCAGCAGGCAGATGTTAAAGGAAAGATTAGTAATTGAAATAGAAACATGAGCCGTTGTCTCCTGAATCCAAAGGACACTTTCTCAATGACGTTAAGAAAAACTACCTCAAAAGCGCAAAAAGGGAAACTGGACCGAGGACCTATAAGTTATAGGGACCCTTGGTGTTCTGTTGAATACCAATAACTGCGCAAACATTTTGATATAACAAGGGCAAAGTAACACTTGGTCAGCATGGTCATATAAACAGATGGAAAGAAGGGGGGACTCCCAGATAGTGTATTCAATAATTTATTCACTTGTAAGTATTACAAAAAAATATGTACAGAATGTAAAAACATATTGGTTGTAACAACTTCACACATTTAAGTCTATCATGACAAGCAAAACTGTGGTGAAAACTTGCATCATGGCTAGCAGCCTCAGGCCTCGTGCCAGCAGGCATTTCAGTTCAAATGCCATCCGAACAGTGGGTTGAAATACAGTCCCTCTTTTGATCTACAAAAGCGTTGTCTTTTCCAAAGGTGAACCACCTCCATGAAACAAAGTGAACTACAAGGTAAACTAAATTAGAAGTACCATACGTCACTGGACGTTTGGACTAGACCGTGTTGGCACCACAACTTGATAAAAAAGGAGATGGCAATGTTTATAGAACAAAAGAGCCACTGTAAAGGGCTGAACGTAGTCCGTGCTGTGTCCAACGTATAGTATAACAGGTCCATTTCTCTGTCCTCTGGACTGACCGTCACTGGGAAACCAGAAGCAGATCCTTCGGGGCACAAATTTCCCATAAAATTCCAAGGAACACCAACGAGGTCCATTCTGCAGGCGAAGCGCCTTTCAGAAGCTCAGAGGCACAGCTCATCTCTTCTTCTTACTGTGTCTGAGCAGCTTCTTCCTCTTTAGGATCATTTCATATAGTTTCTCCAGGCCGGGTTGGAGCCCCTGGCCATTCAGCGCGCTGCATCCCTGGGTGTGGTGCAGTGTGCAGTTGCTAAGCTCGTGGAGGGCCAAGGCCTTCTCCACCTCCACAGCAGAGACTGCAGAGTCCAAGTCCTGCTTGTTGGCAAGCACCAGAATTGGTACTCCCTGGTTCTCTGCCGAGCGACTGATGCGGTGGAGCTCCACCTTGGCCTCCTCCATGCGCTCAGCCTCTGCAGCATCCACAACAAACACCAGGCCATCGGTGCGACGTGTGTATGACTTCCACAGGGGCCGCAGCTTCTCCTGACCGCCCACGTCCCACACCTGGAAGGTGGTGGTGGCCCGCGAGCTTCCAACTGCTACTTTAATCCTTTCAGTGTTGAAGCCCTTTGTGGGGATGGTCTCCACAAACTCCCGGAGTTTTAGTCTGTACAGAAGGGAGGTCTTTCCTGCAGAGTCCAGGCCGATGACGACCACATGCAGAGACTGGAAGTTGGGGAGGAAAGCAGTGTTGGGGGCGATCTCTGTTAGTTGGTTGCCCATTCTGGCTGGTTGCCTGGTCCTGATAGTGAGGTGGCAGACTAGTCAGGGAGGTGGTGGGTGTCTCCAGAGAGATGAAGCATTCACACCTACTTCAAAGGCAGTAGCTGCAGACCAGGAGGCAGACAACCGGACTCACCGATGACCTTGTAAAAAGAAAGGAAACTGGCAAGATTAGATGTTTTATAGATGGCACCATGGCTGACAATCATTTATAAGTTTAGTCTACTGACACTGCTTTGGAAAAACATTAACTGCCCATTTCAGTTAGCCACACGTTTCACAAAACAACCCTGCATGATCTTTCCATAGCAGAAAAAAAACGAGTTTCAATATGTAATTATATGGAAATGCAACCGAATTGCCATTACTGTTTGACAACACTGGCTAAAATCCTGTTCACTTTTTCTTACGTGGCAATACGAGTAGAGTGTACAGTACACGCATTGTCATACAAGTTTCTGCAGAAAAATGAATTGACAACATTGAAATGTGTTTCGTCAATAAGGCACAGAATATTCTGGTCCTTTGTATGAAACGTTACTTCAGCAAACGTCTCTCTTCTGTCCTGTTGGTTCGTTACATATGCGGCTGCATGGTAACGCTGGTGTCGCTAACGCAAGCTAACTAGTTAACATTAACGCGAAAAAAAATAAACAAATAGTACATCACTTTAGTGAAGTGTTGGCCGTCTAGGTAGATAGTTGGGTAACAATTCTTTAGTTGTAAGTAATTCCAGTTGGGTTAACAAACATTGGCTAGTTACTGTGCTGCACTTGCAATGCTGTCCGTGCGACAAACAATATCTAAAATTCGTGACACTTAGCGTTAATTAGTTAGCTAGTTGAACTGAACCAAACAAACGATGTTAGTTAGAACATTTACACGTAATCTTACCTGTATAGCGTGTCTGTATTGAATCAGACAACATAATTCCAACACAGACAAGCACAAATCCACACTGGAGAAGAAGAATAATTCCAAAAGAAGCGGTGCTAGAACCACCAGCGTCCCTCTACTCGAATCTCCAGACAAGGAATGGAACCAAAGGTGCTGAGCGCGACTGAAGAACACAACCCCCACGAGTGACGTAACGAGAACACTCCCAGTCCCAGCCTCCCCCTAATGCAATGACTTTAAAATGGAAAGTGGTCAGAGGTCAACTTTTGAGCTCTTATCGACAGTTATCAGTCCATTGCTTTTGGAATTGTCAAACTAAAGGCATAAACAAAGTAGGATATTGATTATGTGTGTACGCTTAGCTTGGTTCACCTTTTTGTATTTAATCAAAACATACTCGTAAACCACTAAACAGTAACCTATTTCATATTCTGACATGAGACGTCATGTTCAGTAGCCTATGAGAACTGTATACCAGCAAAAATCATGGAATTATGTGTATAAAGTAGTTGGGGTTGCCGCTTGAGGTCTTTCTGCTCTGAACAAAGTTGGGGGCAGCAAGGGGACAATGGATCGACTGTGGCAATTTGAATGCTAATGCCTTTGTAGTCTTTTCCTTGAACAGCACCATGATAACATTTCAGGAAATGACCTGCTGGAGTTGGAGTGCCCTGTATTCATAAGGCATGTGTTATGAAACCAGCCAGATCATATCAGCATATCTGGGAGGAATCCAGTTACTACTCTCAGCACAACACTTGCTGGTTGTAGCCTGTCATGAGAGGAGGATGCAAAACTGTGTGCAGATTTGAAAATAAGAGTGGTTATCAGATGTACCCACAGTGCAGCAAATGGAGGGCAGATATCACACATGGGAGTTAAATGAAAACTCGCAGGGGAATTGAGATTGAGAAATTGTGTCAGCGTGTGCAACAATAATTATCTTTCCTGCAGAGTAGGATTTCATGCCGAAGGGTCTGCCTCTGAGCGAACTCAGTAATTACACGCAGTCAACATTCAAATCACTGACAAATTGTCTTTCCAGTGAAGCAAATCAAATCAAAAATACTGTGCTTCTTCTCTCATTGTAAATTCCCTCGATCTACGCACACACACAACACATACATTTTACTGTCATTATCACAAGGGAACAACCGCAATATACAATGGACAATTATTAATTGCCGCTACATTCATAGAGCAGTTGCTATCTTAACAAACAATTGGAAAATTATAAATTGGGTACCAATGAACTTTTAGGGCTGAATATATCATGCAGAATATATGTTTCTAAGTAGACTGTCTATGCATCTACTTATGTATTGTCATTGGCAATTACTGTGTTTGCTTTGTATGAGGAAAAAAAAGGCTAGAAAAACAAATAGGCCTATGTTTTTTAGATTAAAAAAAAAACATAAAAGCTTTGATCAATTGGAATTTGAATGCAAGAAAAAAGGCCTCCAGACTGTATCAGTAGAAAGGAGCTGGTAGCCTTGTGGTTAGAGCGTTGGGCAAGAAAACGAAACCCTGAGCCTGCAAGGTACAACTCTGTCGTTCTCCCCCTGAACAAGGCAGTCCACTACTCCTAAACAGTCATTGTAAATAAGAATTTGTTCTTAATGACCGACTTGCGTGGTTAAAAAAGGGGGTCTGTTTTACTAAACATGACAGTAGCGCCCTCTACCGACTAATATGGGAAATACATCCATATATTGTAAAGCTTACGCCTGAAAGATTCACAGGTGCAAAACTATTGCAGAACGACAATGCATTTGGTAAGTTACCAAACGTGCATTGCACATATTACATGATCAAATGGGTTGGAGATTTCCAGACTCCTCAGGTGAGAATTGTATCTCCAGAGGGTGAACTACTGGGGTGAGTAATTATTTACCTTTATCTATGACGCCACCAACACAAGGGAGCGTTCAGTTGCTAGGTAACTTGCGAGGCAGGTGGGAAATACTTGAAGATGGAAAATAGAGGTAGTTAACGTCATCATTAGCTACCTGCTTTAGGCTGCTGAAGTCCACCTTGCCTCTGAGGGCAAAACAGCTTTTTTTTCTCCAGGGATTGTTGTAAGTGAAAGATCCAATAATTATTTGTCATTTTTGCATGCTGAATTTAACAGGGTATATATGTTTTTCCTTATCAATGTAATATTTTAAAGTAGCTGTACTTGCAAATCATTTTATTTTGCTACATTCCTCATTGTATATCTTATTTCAAACGGTTAACCTAGATTAATAATCAACATAGCAGATCCAGTACATCAAGAGGTTCATTTTAATGTCTTACATGATTTTCTTTAATTATTGGCTGTTAGTGTGGTTACTCTAGGTTATATTTATACCATCCAGGGACAGCTATTGCCTTTTTTTATACACATTCATTGAAACTCCTAATGCAGCAGTGTGGAGACATAGAGGGAATAACATCAGTGCCCCCTGTTTATATTAAGACAAAGACAAGACATTGTGTTGGTCTGTCATTAATCAGAATTGGCGAAACGGTGATATAGGGGCTTGTCTGTCTATCAGGTTACAGCACTGGCACTGTGGTTTAATGATAGTTAGCTCCACTCTCCCACAGATGCTGGTGTAGGATGTCTGCTATGCATTGGGAAGCCCGGCGCCGGCAGACCATGGTGGACCGCAGGATGTCCAGGGCCAAGCAGCAGGTAGGCTACCGTCAGTAGGCTTGTTCCATAATTGATTAACACCGGAGGTAGAAACCAAAGTCTGACATGCGACACCCATGTGAGGGGTCAACCTCATTTCCTATTATTAGTTTTGAAGCTTGTGTCCCTCTGGTCATACCTTACGCCTCGGCTGAATGTTTCATGTGTGCCAGCACTGACCCAGAGCCAATGAATAGCCTTGAAATTCAAGAAAACGTCTGAATCCCTCCCTCCCACCATCAGGTGGCATTAAATGTCATTGACTTGCGCTTATATATTCAAGCACCTCTTGAAACAGCAGAGCAAGGTGCTACTGTACTCTTATTCAAAGTTAATTGCTGCAACACAGTCCATTATCACTTACAAATAAGTTTGCAAGTTCCTTGTGGTAATTTGGTATTGAGAACAGGGATCATTGTACAGGATCTCAACTCCACCACATTTTGGATGTTCAACATTGACAGGTATTCAGAACATGGAGGCCATTAACACCTGTCTAAATGGAGGGTGTAAAACCGACCCGTCACTTGGGTTGAACCCCTCCCTGTCTGAGGTGTGCAACTGTTTACAAAACTGCGAAGTAGTATACAACACCCCTAGTTATGTGCAAAATATCTCAGGTGCATGTGGTGTTTCTGCTGCATGTCAGGGTGCCTCAAGTAAACAGCATTTACAAGTCCCTGTTTTGTTTGTGCAGATGACAAAGGACCCTTCAGAGCCAAGCTCAAAGCCACTGGCAGAGTCTAACGCACCAGCTCAGCAGCCAGGTAATATCTAAATGTTTAATTTTCACCGTTTTTGTTGTACCTAAAAGGGTGACAAACTACTAACAAAACCATATTCATTATAAGCCAGACATGCTCATGTTATGTCTCATGACTAGGCCGTTCAGAAAAGGGACTTTTGCATACTTATTTGTAAATCTCTGAACCTGCAACCACAACCATCTTCTGACTGTAATTCAGGCAAATAAGGTAATCACATCTCATAAGCAAACAATTCCATGCCCAGAGGCTTCTGTTTAAGGAGTTATATCTGTGGGCTCATGTTCCAACATGACTTTGCCTTGTCGTCCAGCAAGTAGCCCACAATACCAGAGCCATTAATCCCCAATTGACTCCAACACTTTGAGAACAATGGAATTACAATTTACTCTCCAAAGCCTTCTATTGACTCATGAATATCTCTGTAATCTGGTAGCGTCTTGCTTGCAGGCACATCAATGATTTCCATTAACTGAGTCAACAACAGCCTATCCCCCAGAGGTGACATGGACACACATCCTCACCACAAACAGAAAACCTCCCATTTAGGAGGAATGCTCAGATCGGAGTGGTCTACACTAGTCAAGTTTCCCAACTCCAGTCCTGGGGATAACACAGGACCGCAGCACAAGCATAACATATGTTTATGATCTAAACATCAATAATTGAAGCAGGTGTGTTAGTGCTGGTATTGAACAAAAATGTGCGGTCACGTGGGTACCCGGGACTAAAATAGAACCAACTGTCTATACAGTTTGATCATTTTAATGGCTCTAGCCTGACCAAATCAAGTCTCCACAATAGGAGGGTGTCACGCTCTACCGTCCTCTCATTAGAATGGGGTCTGTTAAATAATATATGGGGCCATGCTCTGCACTCCTACTGTGTAGTGTCTCAAATATCACAGATGAGGAGTTATGGGGATTGGAAACCTGAGGTTTGTGGCAGGCAGCCAAGTCTTGGGTTGTGTTCAGTAGAAACAAACAGGAGAAAATGCTTGGTTACAAGTTCAGGTAGTGGTAATTATATTCTGCTTCAAAAATACTTTTCCCTGTTTCATTCTTACTGGATGCAACCCCAAGTGAGTGCCTGTCGTGGGAGAGAAATGACTAGAAGTAGTCGCCAGCCCGTTGACATGGGTCACGTACAGTTCAATGGCATGGCCACCTGCATTGTGCTATTTTGCAGGTAAATTATCAACTGTGAAACTACAGTCTCAGACAACTGGACCACTTGACAGGAAGGATAACGTGTTCTTAGTAACAGAACAACGCAGATTACAACATATCTGTACAAAGTCTTGGGAGTACTCTATGAGCACTTTTGATGACTTCCTCTCTTGACCGTAGTATCCACTAACATGCCATTATCTTCTCCTTCTTGTCTTCCAGCCGTGACAGAATGTTCACACTGCAAAAACAAGCTCCAGTACAGTGCTAAGATTGACAACAGATACTCTGTGAGTGAATGGATACACCGTGATAATGCTATGTATTATTGATATACAGTACATAAGATTATAGGAGTGTTTTTATTTCTCGACATTACAGTCCATACAGTACTCCCAGCAGTGGTGAAGAGCCCATATCCAGTCATTGGTGAAGACGACCCATATGGACTGGACCCAACTGTCATCAAGGAAGAAACTTTTTCTATGTAACTTTAGCACCACTTAGCGGCCATTTAAATATACAACATCCTTTAATTATGTGACCAAACAAGGAACTTGTATTCTATTTTCTCAGGCTTTGTGATTTAATTATAGAATCCTTTAAAATGCATAGAATGTTTTTCACTGATCTGACAAAGGTGGAAACAATGCACTAAAACCCTTAACATGAATAATAGAGGAAGTAAATATTAAGAGTATTTGAACAGAGCATAAGAAACATTGCCATGATTTTGCTGTAGTGCAAGAACAAGGGGGTAAATTAGTTTCCCCATTCCAAAAATACCCGTGGTGACACTACTAGTCTATGTGGATTCCAAACAATTTAACCATTTTCCCTCACTAATAATCTAATTTCAGTGACACAGAAAAACCATAGGTGAATTAATATCCAGATCTTGTTAGAATTAGTATACAATTAGAGATGATGGTTTAACATAGAAATCACATGTATGGTCAGTAGTCAAAGACAGAGAACTGTAATTCCCATGTGATTCCATAGAAAAGTTCTGTGATCAATGCTACATAGTTGTATGCATAACGTTAAGAATACTTACATGGTTTTATCTACTTTAACCAATTAAAACACATAAAGTAATTGACTTGTTTGTAGAAGTGCACCGACAATCTGTTTTATAGGAAATTATGCACAAATATAACATCTGAATTAAATTTGTGCAAATTTGTAGTCTTTCAGTTTCAGAGTAGCTCTTTCAGTAGGATATAGTGGCAAAAAAGACATTTTCACAGTGCAGAGCCTCCAACCACAGCGATGACTCTACTTATAAAGCTCTACAGAGGTGCATAAAAAAGACAAACAGAACATTTTAGAGCTTTAATTTGAATTTCAAGCTCCACATTTTTGTCGTTTGTTTCTTCCCCATAACATTTGGATTTCGCAAGAAAAACCATATGGTTTTTGACCACACTGTCACACAGTTGTTCTCCACAGTTCACCTCATGGCCTGCTCCTCAGTCTTCCCCTCACCCTTGTCATCCTGTCCCTAATGGAGCCCTTGTTCTCAGGGTGTAGGGTTGATGAGGTGGGGTGTTGTGGTGTTAGACCCACAGTCGACGTATTCAAACGTGTCCAGGGAAAGCTGCTCGAAGTGGGCCAGGTAGTAGACAGTCATTGACATCCTGAGGGAGGAGGATGGTTACAGATTATACAATTGTTCATCTAGTATTTATCAAATGTAATGATAATTTATGTAATTGTACCAGACTTAGGTCAGCCAGCTATTATTATTTCCTAACCGCAACCATGAAATAAACTCTCTCTTAAACCATCACTGTAAAAACTGGGCCATGTTAACAAGCAATACAGCCCTTTTATATCCCTTCCTCAGAGTTTAACCACTAATAAGATATAAATAGGTCAGTCTCTGACCCCATTGGTTTACTAGGTGGGTGAAGTTGTGTGTCGGTTTATCATCAAAACATTGAACTATTATGGTATTACATTTTTTTTCCACTGAACACAGATTCAACATGATTCTTGTTCATTGTTGAATATATGCATTATAATCTAAATGGATAATATGTGGGAGCAAAGCTACATTTGGGGGGTGTTTTACCCATACTGACTGACTGGGCACATACTCACTGAAGATGGACAAATAACGTGTGGATCTGGATCGTAGATTTCTTGCAGTAATTGCTGGGAAGAATAAGTAGGAGAAAATCATGAATAACTTCAGGATTTCCTTATGAAAGATAGGATTTCAAAAACAACCCACTGGGCACAAACTAGTTGAATTAGCGCTGTTTCAATGTAATTTGACAACGTATTGTGACGTGAAATCTATGGAAAATACATTGATTTGAAAAGAAGTCATCAACTGTTGTTTTGAGGGTGAAATTTCAACAACAGGATTATGTATGTCATCATGGTAACCACATTTGAGACATTGTATAAAATTTTGAATTTGTACCTTTAAAACAAAGTCAGAACTTCAATGTTATATCCACTATCAGAAAAAAAAAAACAATAGGCTGGGCAGCACCTCCTACTGAAGAATTCATCCATCTACAGCTACCCTTGAGTCTCCCATTCAGGGTTTTAACCAAGCCCAGCTTAGCTATGAGATTTGTCATTGACTATTACCAATGTGCTATCGTGACAATTATTATTGAGAGATCTCCACTTTAAAACAAAATAAATTCACTGTTGCTATCAAAGTCATTCCAAAGGGTAGGTTTAACAGAGTAAATTCAAATATGATCATACTTTAGCACTTATCAATGATGCTATTTAGGCCTATATCACATTTGCAAAGTCATCAACAGTTGTTTAAATTCAACCTAGAATTAAGCTAAAAATAGACAATACAATAGGCCTAGCGTTTCAAGCTCTGATCGACTTCAAATTGAATGAGATGCACCTTCTACTTGATAGCACATCTGTGCCAATGACTTAATCTGGCTGTAATTCCAAATGTATAATGTGTGTTGGATCTCCATCTTAACCAAAAAGTTCAAGAATAGGACTAAATAAATTCAAACTTTATTTAAAGTGAATTGAAAGTTTAATTTAATCATATTCTTAAATTCAGATTTTTGGTTAAGATGGCTTCATGAATACAACATTGTTAATTTGTAGACAAACTGGAATTAAAACCAGACTAAGACAGTGGCACAGATGGAACTATCCAAGCAGATGATTAAAACCTTCTTCAAACATCTCATGTAGGCTTACCCTTTGCTTGACATTTTGTAACCATGTAAATCTCTCAGACAAGGTGATTTTTATCAATATAGTCACCTCTATTTACTCAGATTCTAAAACTCGAATTAGCATCAATGTAGACTTCATGCAAAACTACAAATCCCTGCACGTCATCTCTAGCTGACACCTTTGCTAACAAGTAGTGTTAATTTAAAACTTGCACAAGAAATATATTAATTACTACATATAGATAGTTAATCCAAAGATTCTTACTTTTGCCTCGATTTGGCAGTCTCATCCAGATCATCATGGCATTTGTAGTTCTGTATGATGTTAGCTGCTAATGTGGCTTAGCGTTTAATTTTTTAGGGGTAAATACAGGCAAATATATTGATATGTCACAGTCCTAGAGACTACACGGTTATCAAAAATATCATGCCAGGGTAAGCCTATACGAAACACAGCCCTTATTTTAATTGTTTCTAAAATCCCCTATGGGAAAAATGAATTGTGGAAAAACGATTGGAACCATTTCCTTGCTTGACTGCTAAGTTTTATGGGAATTATGATTCATACTGTGGTACTCTATGGGACTAAGCCAGTGGCTCAGATGGAACTAGCCAAGCAGCAGATCCAGGTAACTGCCAAAATAATGGAAACACTTGCGTAAACGAGGGATAAAATTAATATTGAAACCGGTATCCGGAGTGAATTAAGCAATTAACATCGCCATCATGATAATGGTCATGTATAAAAATGCTTGGCAGGCCACTATTTTGGCTACGCCCAATAGGATAATAAGTACCCCATCCACAGGGCACGAGTGGTCACTGTATGGTTTGATGAGCATGAAAATGAGGTGAACCATATGCCATGGCCGTATCAGTAAGCAGATCTCAACCCAATTAAAACACTTATGGGAGATTCTGGAGTGCACCTGAGATGGCGTTCTCCAAAAACAACACACCAAATTACAGAATTTCTCATGGAAGAATGGTGTCGCATTCCCAGAGTTTCAGACACTTGTAGAATCTATGCCAAGGTGCATTGAAGCTGTTCTGGCCCAACACCCTATTAAGACGCTTTAGGTTGGTGTTTCCTTTATTTTGACAGTTACCCATACCTCTCCTTTAAAAAAAAAATTGATATTTGGTTGCGTTGTCAACCAAACAATTCAATATTACTTTTGTAATACAGTAAATTGCTTAAAGTTAAGGCTATCTTACAAGAGAACGTAACATTTAACCTTAAAATGAGTAACATATCCAAGGCCACATTGAGGATACTGTAACTATACATTTCTTATGTAACCATATAAAGTCTGCATGTTCAAAAAGCACGCATAGGTCCTCACAGGTCTGTGGAGATCTTCACAAGTTCTGTCATCTGTGCAGAATATCAAAAGGCATTGATCAGTTGCACCATATACTTTTAATGTAATCTCAACTGCAATCTAGGCCATTTGGTTCTGCTTTTAAAAGAAGTGCAGTGAAAACCATCTGTTTTATCAATAAACAAAATATGACATTGCCTTCCCATTTGAACTTTGCTGGGCTTTTAAAATGGTTGAAAGCACAGTGATATACATTTGGGGTGACGACAACCAAAAATCGAATTGTTATTCCAATGGAATTTGGTTGAAAGCATAGTGACAACACAATGGAAATTCATCTAACTTTTGGCTGTCTTTTTGAGTGGGTAAATATAGGTTGAAATCTTATTAATCAACATGTTAACCAAATTTTAACCAAGTATCCACGTTAAAAAGACATGGGTGTGCCCGGTGGGAATGCTTTTGACTACTTTCAGTCCAGAGGCACTTTCATTTTGTGAAAAGGAATTGCTACTGCTAGTGACAATTAGCCTGCAACACATGGAAAAAAAATGGAGATGGATTGCACATGCCAGTGCTCCCAGCTAAGCAGGTTATGCTAGTTTATGTACTTTTGTAAGACAAATACTTAATATCTGTTCAAACATTTGATAGTCATGCCTCAAAGTTGCTCTAAATACACAAAAAAAACATTTACAGTTTTGCTCAGTCTATATACATTATTTAAACCTAGCCAAGAAAAAGGAAGAGAATAACTGTCTGTAGAGCACACAAAATAAATTCTCACATTTACAGCGAATGAGTTACATTACTTTCACATGACAACATGCCACAATCAAAATAAGCCAACTTTACAGCACAACTAAATTAAAAGGACTGCGTCACTATATTGTAAGTGTGTTACCATGGCACTTTGTGTAACCAAACAGCCACAAAAGCAGCTTTATGTCTCACTACTGACGCGATGGAATAATCAGCACCAGACATAATTTAACCAAGGTTATACTTGTACTTACTTCAGACCCTCCTCCACTAGCGTGACAGGAATCTCAAAGGCAAACTGTCAGGGGAAATAATGAAGAGCGTTAGTGAGTCAAGTAACAATATTTAGAGGCTTTCAGAAGCTAACATCTCCGCAATATAGGAGTTGGTAATGATGGGAGGTGCTCACCGTTTTGTCCGTGAGTGGTTTGACGGTGGTGACATTTTTCATATCAGCCTTGCCCACAACCGTTTTATCAAAAAGAGCCTGCACTGTCAAGTTGTAGGCCTGAACTGTAAAGAAGTTGTCATTGGTAATATTCAGGATGTTCTGTGATGGGAGAGAGACAAGGCGATTATTACATTCATCTCCAAAAACACTCCAGTGATGCAGAGGAAGAGACCAATACTTTTATGGCATAGCCCAGATAGAAACCGACTGTGTGGCATATGAATGAATAAGGCCAATGAGGTCTCACCGTGATGTTCATTTGGACAGTGGTCGGGGTGAAGTAAACATAGACAGACTCGACAGCCCCGGGTGAGAGGATGACACTGCGAGGAAACAAGAAGAAGAGGACCAGCGAACTGACCAGCAGGCACAGCGTCACCGACACAGTGACATACAACTTCCTGTAGGGGGACATGATATGTACAAGTTGAGTATTGATTGAAGGCCCAGTGCAGTCAATATGTTTTTTTTTCTTTGTTTAATATCACATTGTACAACAGCTGATGAAATTAACACTGTAAAAGTGTGCTTTTTTTTTGCTGGTTGAAAATGTAATCTACATAGGATGTTCTAATCAGCAGGTTTGCATGGGCAGGTGTTTTATATTTCCATGGTGACATCACCATGTGGTTAGTAGACCAATAACAAAAAGCTCCAAACCTCTGCAAATAACAGCTAGTTTTCCTCTCTCCAGTCATGCTGCATTCAACTGCTAGTTGGAACTAGAAAACTCTAAAATGTACAACTTGCTAACTGGTTGTTATACATGTGCTGCGTTCAAGGAATCAGCAAGCCGGGTGTTCCGACTAGCATGTGAACGACCACATTGCTAGAGAAAGTTTAGCTAAAAAGCTTGTTAATGGAAATCTATTACAGTAAGTTAATTCATTGTTACCCTGCATTGCATTGGCCATTTTAACATACCACAAGTGTTTTCATGCAGTATACACAAAACACACCTAGATACAGATGCCCACTCACGGAACACAATAATACTTTGCACACACTGAGCATCTCTACACACCATAGACTTAAAAGACCTAAATGCTGCATGTGGGAAATAAAACAATTGTTGCTGTAAATCTCAACAAGGTCTTACGTGTGTCGTGGTTTCAGCCTCTGATCGGAGCAGGGGATCACTGCCACCAATTTGCTCTCCTGACCTCGTGGGATGCGGCCCGTGCCCTGGCAGGTTGGGCAGTCCAGTGTTTCCTCAGAGTGTCTCCTGTTAGAGGTCTTTCTCCTGTCCTGCTGGGGTACGATGGCCTGCTCATCATTCTCACTGGGTTGACTGGAACCAGCTCCCATGTCTACTAAAGAGACAGTCATATATACAGGTAACTGCCAAAATAATGGAAACACCAATATCAGGTGTCTTAACAGGGCGTTGGGCCACTACGAACCACCAGAACAGCTTTAATGCACCTTGGCATAGATTCTACAAGTGTCTGGAACTCTATTGGAGGGATGCGACACCATTCTTCCACAAGAAATGTCTAAATTTGGTGTTCTGTTGATGGTGGTGGAAAACGCTGTATAAAGCGCTGCCCCAGAATCTCCCATAAGTGTTCAATTGTGTTGAGATTTGGTTACTGAGACACACACACACACACACACACACACACACACACACACACCTGCGGGGAAACATTTGACTCCCATTCAAAATCCTATTTTCCCTAACCTTAACCCCCCCCCCCCCCCCCCCTAGAAATAACCTTCTATTTGTGGTGACCTGCAAATAGTCCCCAGTTGGGCACATTTGTTTGTTTACAATTCTTGTGGGTACCAGTATGCACTCCTGAGACCCCTCTTTCAAAGTCACTGAGCTCTCTTCTAGCCAAAATAATAGGCAACCATTTTTTTTATATGACCCTAAGCATGATGGGATGTTAATTACTCAATTAACTCATCTGCTTTCAATATACTTTGTATCCCTCTTTTACGCGAGTGTTTCCTTTATTTTGGAAGTTGCCTGTAATGTTAGTTGCTTCACATCAATATAATGATACTTTACTATTTGATATTTGTGACAAAGGATTATATTTTATGTATGTATGTATGTATGTATATTGCTGACTTGGTGGATTTCAATGGAGATTATCTTAAATGCATACAATTAGACGATGTCTAACTTCGCAGACACCATAAATATGAACCAATTAGATCGAATTCGGCTTTGTCCATACATCAAACATTTTATGTGAATTAAGACTACAATTTAGCAAATAACCGTGGGCGAACGTTAGTTTTAATCTAAACAGAAATTTGACTACGCATTTATAACACTCCGCATACAAGTATTGTGATAAGTTTCGTTTCTCTGCCACCCCTGAAGAAAACAACTTGTTTCACTGTGTTTACTTGCCTTGTTTATGGGGTGTTACGATTTATAATGACGGCGCCGACATCAAGATTATCTGTAATCTAACTCCACACAATACGCCTCACAGCAGTCGTGAAAATGGTCTAATATTCTTCTTATGTTGGTCACATACTCACTGAGCAGTGGAGCAATTCCCTATCCAGATGAAGGTGACGCAGCGTAATTTTGCTGCCACCTATAGGAAAGAATTAAAGCGGCTATATGTAACTTTTTGGGGAACACGAACAAACTCAAAGAGGAGTACTCGATCTGTAATTTTCATCGAAGGGAGGTCTAAGAAGTGTTCTATTTTTATGCTTCCCGTGATTGTTTTATTTTCGAGTCTTTTACTTTCAGTTTTGTACACCAGCTTCAAACAGCTGAAAATACAATATTTTTAGTTATGGAAAATATTTCAGTGGTTTAGAGGGTACAATTATTATTTACACTGCACTTGCTAGTAGTCAAACTGAAAATAGACAAACGTTAGCAACCAGAAAATGGCGGAACAATTTCTGCATAGTGCATCTTTAATAGGTATACTCCCATTTATTCAAAAAAGGAGTGACATCTAAGTGTAGTGATTTTTATTAGAGACAATATATTTGTACATCACAGGTAGCCTATGTCTTTTAATTGCCTGGGAACCCAACATAGAATTGCATTGAATTCTAGGTCGGCAGAAATGAGCGTTTGAACCAGGAAAGTTTGCTTTCACGATCTCTACAAGCCAGAATGTTGAATAAAATTATATTTTTACGTACTTTACCGGTTGTCTTTGTGGTCCTTTTGGTGGAAAGAATGTCAGACAGTATCCACAGGGAAGTAGAATTACATTCAGATTTCACATGAAGCATGAGCAAAACCATGTAAACACGTGCACGAGCTCGGCAAGTAATGCATGTATTTTTATCATGTGTGCATGCCGGTAAAGTACATTAAAATATAATTTATTCAACATTCCGGCTTGTGTAGAGGTCGTGAGTATAAACTTTTCCTGATTCAAATGCTAAATTCTGCCGACCTAGAATTCAATGCAATTCAACGTCAGGTTCCAGGTAAATCTTAAGTGCAACACAGAAAGAGTTCAAACAATCTGCACATTATCCCTCCCAAAAAGTTCTCACTCTTCACCCTCTATGAAAAGATCCTGCCCATATATGGAAGGTATGAATGTTTCAAGTACATGTAGACATTTATGAATCGCACTGTTTCTGACCTCCATTAACCTGCCTTAATTTCTGACATATAGTTTTCCACTGTGGGAAATGCTTACTTGAATTAAAAAGACCACAATCCTTATTGTCCTTGAATTCAGTTTCTCTTTTGACACCCTAAAAGTTGACTCAAAAGTGGCAATAAATCAGATACCATCACCTGGTAGGACTGTACATTTGAGTCATTTAGCAGACACTTATCCTTTGGTAAGACCCTAACCCTAAGAACCATTAAGACTGCACTATTCCAAAATAGGGTCAATTCAACGTGTTGTTGTATTAATGATTTTTACCAACATCCATTTGCTACATTATATGACTGCCCACTGTAAGTGTTAATTCTTTTTCACAATGCTCACAACTGTGTCAATTTCCCCTTAATTTCCCCTTAAGCAAACCTTTCCAGTATCTTTTCTTCAAATATAAACATATTAGTACAGTGGAAATTCAAGCACAATGACGTGAGCAAGCTTCAACCAGAAGAACATAGGCAAATCTTCCTTTACATTTCAGAAACAGCCCTCAAGCAATCAAGTCTAAAACAAAAAATCTTTTAACAACAATTAGCTCCTAGGATCACCGTTATTGGAAAATAATAAAAGCATTTCAAACTAGTTACATAATGCTTGATTTCAGCTTAAGTTCTGAAAGAACTTGACGTACATGTAAAAAAAAAGAATGATACCAAGTGGAACGAGTCAATGCTTTTGATATATCATGATCACCAGGCCCCCTGTATGGTTCTGAAAAGAACCCCCTCCCTCCGAGGACAATATTGAGCAGATTGAAGACATTTTGTAAAGGAGGTTAATTCATTTCTTGATAAAATCCCTTTAACAGGACATTAAAAATGATAACATCCTTCACTTCTTGACCAGCTAGTCTTTTGGGTTTGCATCAATATTTATTTCTTCCATGTGCAACAAAAGAAATCATTTGTATATTATATTTACATGATTTTTCTTTTTAAACCCAAATATACTCCTAGTTAAGAATGGTGATTAATATACCCTCTCAAAATGGAATTAAATGGAGTGCATCAATGTAATGGTCCTCATTTCAAAAAGACTTCAAGTGTACACCATTACGCACAAATATCCATAGCATGTTGTCAGCCATGGCACGACATCACAGGAAGTAGGGGAATGATTATCTTCAATCAATAAGACACGCACCGTGTCTACAGTACGCTGATACTTTGAACAGTTAAGCTGAGAAAGGTTTAAGCATGTGGGGGTGAGTGTTTGTGTGTGTTTTTAATTGCTGTGATCTGAACGAAGCATAGCGTTCTTCAACACTGACAGTCATTCACACTTGGAACGAGGACCCTGACGTGTCCACTATTCAAACACACTCTATGAAGTTGATTAACGTCATACAATGTTGACTATTGCCACAGCTTATAAAGTCCTATATGGTTCTGTCTCTCTGTGATAAATATTACACCCAACACCCCTTCAGCTAAGCTCACACCTTTTCCTGTAACTCTTGTTGAATATACAAGGTAATAATGGCTGCATATTCAGCCTGTATTCCAATCTATGATTTCAAGGGTGAGTATACTGTTTAACAGGAATGGCTTGGCGATAGCAACTTGTGATATGTTTGCCATTTGTTACCACAACAATGAAGGTGTTCTCCTGGAAAGAGTAGCCCACCTCATCCACCCCCCTTCTGTCTCCTCCTTTCCTATGCAAAAGCCAACAGCCAGAAACGGCCATGTTAAATGAATCTACATACATACATACATACATACATACATACATACATACATACATACATACATACTGTAGCTAATTGATAGTCTAAATATCCCAAAGTCCGTGGGAATGTCTCTAGGTCAAAAATCAGGATACCTCCTGTCAACTTGGGCCAAATCTAAGAGAGGAAGAAGAGACAAGAGGTCAAGGCATCAGAGGTTAAACCCATAACGCCACCCCCGCTCCTCTTTCTCCTCCTCCTCCCTCTCTCCTCAGTAGCGGGTGGAGTACCAGTCATTGTCGGTCATCTGGACCAGTTCGTTGACCACATCCAGCAGGTTGTAGTTGTGTTTCTTCAGCAGCCGCTGGTTGAGCGGCCGGTCACCAAAGCCCATCTCCACCAGCACCCCCATCATGGTGTCCTGGGTGGCTCCATCCACTGGGGGCTGCAGGAAGTACAGTATACTGTTTAAAATACACCTCCTAGATACTAACGACTCTGTTAGTCAGTAATGACATGTTAAAGTAGCCTCACAATGGTGGCATTCCAGTTCGATGTCTCAACCACCATGTTGATATGATATAGCAATCCTCTGAGATTGCAAAAAGGATGACCGTGAATGCTATCATTAACAGTAATGTAGGAAGTGAATGGAGGACTGACCTGCACAGGGCCAGGCTGCCCAGTGAACAGAGCCTTGTAGGCGGATGCTGCGACAGACAGGGCTCCTTTCACCAGGCCTCCAGTGATGCCTGGGTGCCTAGAAGGAACAAGACAGACAGAGAGGGCCAGGGAGTGAGTCTTACTGACACCATTTTGTTTCTGGTCAGCCAACACTAACATCATTAAATTGACATTCCACTTTAACAAATCTCTTTAACAAGAGAGATCTAGGAAAATATTAGCATCTGAACTGACTGAGTTGCACATCAGGGTCCCACCTAGGGTCTTCGGAGTTGTCTTCTGAGTCATCAGAAGCAGATGGGCTGTCTGGTTGGCTGTCTGGCTGCTTGGAACCTTTCAGACACAACCACAGAGATGACTGGTTGGTTATGTTCTGGGAAAAGGATATACCGATATGCTCATATGGATAAGTTGTAGAGCTCTAGAGGAGAGTGTATAGAAGGTGCTCTTTGACAAGAATGACTCCAAGCAGACCTCTCCTCCATAGCCATTGACCTAGTGCTTAGTACTTGCGTTCGTTAGAACCAAGCAGACATATTGTACTTCGATATTACCGCTGAATGCCCAGACAGAAAAAAAGGCACTGCAGCAAGCAGAAAACATTATTACTGTTAGGGCATTGTCGTCAGTTAGGCCCAACTGCCTTCATGTGACGAGCAAAAACGCTTTGTTTCCTTTAGTTGCTGGAACTACTGTTCAGTATGTGACCGTGTGTGTTCCTTACCATCCTCTGACTCCCCCGGCTGGTAGACCTCAGTCCTGTCCAGGGACTCCGCTGCTGCCTCGGTCTGATCATTGCCGTCTAGGCTGAAGACAACACCAACAATATACATTTACATTTTGGAACATCTCAGCAATTTAGCACTGTCAAAGTGTGTAATAGCACTGTCAACCTATTTCCAAGCACTGCTGGCCCAAGGTTTCTCACCTGGGTGTAAGAGCTGAGTTGAGCCGAGGGGGTGCCACCACCACAGGGGTTAGGGGCACGGCGTCCAACGTCTGGGAGGTGCACAGCATATCGTTAGCGCTGCTGGAGCCTGAAACCGTCTCTTCTGCTTCATCGTGCTCCCCCTCGGGAGTGGTACGGCCCTGGTGGTCAGGGTCTGTGGGCTTGTCGGGGGTGTCGCCAGGCTGGGAGAGGGCGGAGCTGTACATGGACTCTCCCAGCGGGCGGCTGGTGTCGAAGCAGTCAGGGAGGATGATGATGTAATCCTCAGATGAGGCAGAGGAGGAACGGCTGCGGGGGCCCCTGTTCCCCTCTGTCAACTCTCCTTTATCTTCGTCCCCGCTGGCGTCCACGCAGATGCTCTCGATGTCTGACTCCAGACCCTCATCTGCAAACGGTCAAACTATTTAATTGTTGTTTTTTACCTGACAACAGGGCCCAGATTTGAGCTCAAGTGGTATTTATCAACTAATCAACTAATTGAAAACAGGAGGATAAGTTGGGCCAATCACCTGGCATCATCAGCTCTGGTATAGCCATCTGGGGTGGTACTAGGGCTGTGAGAGGAGCCACAGGTAATATGTCCCGGGTTTTCTCCAACCTCGCCTCCAAACGCTTCTCAACACCTTTCCCTTTAAGAGAAGATGAGGCGGAGCCACCTTGCGCTGCTGGGCGGACCACTGTGAAGATCAGGGAAAGTAATTTTGGTTATACTATGTTATGGCCCTTAATCTGGTATTAACATAGGCTTAATATGGAACTAATTAATAAAAACTCACCTTTGCCGGGGCAGTTCCCACGCAGGGGTGTGTGGTCTGGGGCCTCCTCCAGTGTGAGCGAGCGCATCACCGTCTCACACACAAACTGAGTCCCGCTCATATCCTCCTCTCCCTCCTCCTGGGCTGGAACCCGGCCCCCCTCCGCCCCTGGCCCCAGGCCCTGAGACGGCTGTATGCTTTTGACTCCCTGGGCCTGATGGGCCTCTGCTTCCTCCTGGATCAACCCCAGGGTGGGCTTCTCCTGCAGGGGACCGTCATGGGGCAGTGGGGATATGCACGGGGTCATATCTGTGTGGAAGGGAAAGAGAGAATGAGAGAGACATTCAGAAAAAGAGAGAGAGACCCTAAGTGCAGTCAACTGATTAAGAACACCCTGCAGATTTAGCATGTGAATAGCAATGGAACGCTTACCTGCCGGGGTGTTGTTGGGCACGCTCTCTATTTCCTGAACAATGTTGATGTCCAGCAGCTCAAAGGAGAGTAAGTCCTGGGCTGTGAGCAGGTCCACAGAGGGAATGTAGTATTCTCCTTCGTCTTGGTCCACTGACATGAGTGCTTGGTCCCTAGAGGCTGCAGTACCAGACTTCCCACCCTTATCTGTGGAGAGGGGGTTCTTCCCCTGTAGAGCACCAGCAGATCGAAATATGTTACCCAGACAGAATACATACTTAACTGAGATTACTACCATCTTTTCCAGAGAACTACAGCACTGTATAGCAGTTTGGGATTGGCCACTGAGAACCAAAGTCAATAGGATGGGTGGACTTGCCTGAGGGGTGACGCAGGGCGACACCAGCACGCCATCTGCCATCACAGCTGCAGGGGCCAGGGGGTCCACCACAATGCTGCACCAGACGCGAGGGCCAAACTGCTCCCCACCGTGTGCCAGACGCCAGTGGGAGGTGTATGAGCCTTCCAGGGCTGGGGCGCATAGGGCCACACTTACCACGCCCACCTGACCTGGCTGCAAGAAAGGCACAGCCACCTCACGCCAGCGGTCACCCGACGCCACCGCCAGATTCCCCCACATGAACTTAAGCTGAAAAGGAGATGGGGGTAGAGAGAGAAAGAGACTGTCAATGTTATGCATAACTCTCATCGTCGTGTCCTCCTTTCTGCTAAGAGTACTGTGGCTGTCAATGGTAACCTCAGATAATGTGCATATCCCAGGTGCATCCTCATCCCATAATAGTACCTTGGTCTCAGAGCTCCAGCTCACGCTGCCAGTGTTTCTCATCTTCCAGTACTTGATGAACTTGGTGCCCGGGCGAAGACGAGTCCCATCAGGCAGGTTCTCATCCAGGAACAGGGCTGTCATGGCTGGCACCACCAGAGGGCAGGGTCGCTTGGGACGTCTAGTGGACACAGCGCCAAAATACACTATTAAACCACAGAACATCTCTACAAAGCACAACTCTCGCTGTCCTTCGCCTCCTTTTGACAGCAGTCTAACTACAGAGACAAGACCTGTGCCTCTCACTGATTTGACCTTAAGATACTGCTTTCAAGGCTTTGTATTCAGTGTATCTCCTTTCATCTAATTTTGGTGAACTGTCCCTTTAAGACGTACTCTGGGCTGTTGGCCTGGGTGGCCCTGGGTTGGAGCAGGACGGGGGAGGAGCTCCCGTCGCCAGCGGCACTCCACTGCAGGCCCCTCCTTTCCATCTTCAGCTGCTTCCTGATCTCCTTTACCTCGGCCTTCAGCTGACGCTTCTCAGCCTTCAGACGCTGCTTCTCCGCCTTACGGAAGCTCCGGTCCCCTCGCCGGTAGAACCTGGGGACAAGGTAGGGAAGGGGAGAATGCAAGGGTTTCTGATTGGCCATCATAGGACAGATAAAGTTCTGACAACTTTCTGATGACAATGATCATTGTAGGATTGAAAATTACAAACACAAAACAACACCCCAAATGGAGAGCCATTTCTCATATCAAACGATAGCAGCCCCATAAACAAGAATTAATTCACATTGGCACCCCATAAGCATTAAATTAGGTTCCAAAAAGTGAATATTTAACTGTTACAATATGTAATATTTTCCAACCCTGGTCTTACCTGCTGTGGTCTGGGGCTGGTGAGCCGTGCTCAGGGATAGAGAGGGGTGTTCTGGCTCTCACCAGGTTGTGGCTGGGGTCGTGGGAGAAGCTGCAGGGCTCACACAGTGTGCAGGACGTACACACACTGGGAAAAAGAAACCAGACATTCAGGGAGCGGCACACCAAACAAAGGCCCTTCTGATGATTTTAAACTGATCTTCTTTGGTTTCGCATACTGAAGAAATGGAAATGACAACTGATCGAAGGAATTTGTTTGTTCTGGAGCAACACAATGTATGTTGGAGGCACTAAATTAAAAGTAAGTGGGAGTAGGCTATTTACAAAAACATGTAAGAAATATCTGATTACATTGGTGTTTATTTACCTTTACTCACATTTTAACTAATTCACATTTGTCAATGTCCTCCCTAGTCTTTCTCGAAGCCACCTCTCTTCTCCTCCTCCCCTTCTCACCTGCACTGGTATCCTCCCCCAGCGGTCTGGCCCCGGCAGCTGCTGCAGGCAGGGGTGGAACTAGGACCCCCAGGCAGGGTGGAGGAGGTCACCTCAGGGATCTGGGCCTCAGCCCCAATGGGCTTGTGGATGCAGCACTGGCCCGAGAACTCCCGACAGATCTTCTCCACTGCCTCCCTCACTACTTGGTCTTTGAACTGGATGACGAGAGTTTGGGTTACTGGTTAGCTAGTGAGTTTAATTTCAATCTATAAAAATATACACATACAACCATATAATGTCAAGGTTAAGTGGTATGATTCTAAACAGTACATTCATTGACGATAAAACCACAGTCATTTCCAAATCATCTCCTCACCTTCTCCATGTAAGATGTAAACCATGCTGGAGGTGTCTTATCTTCCTCTTTGGTCCCCTTTAGTTCTTTCATGATCACCTTGGAAACCAAAGTAGAAACACATCGGTGAGAAATCAGACAAATAAGTCATATTTATTTTTAGAACACGCAATGATTTAGTTTGGTCT
Source organism: Oncorhynchus mykiss (assembly GCF_013265735.2). NCBI lineage: Eukaryota > Metazoa > Chordata > Actinopteri > Salmoniformes > Salmonidae > Oncorhynchus > Oncorhynchus mykiss. Next base: position 41,587,030 of record NC_048577.1, on the reverse strand, counting down.
TTACTTGTATTAAATGAATACCTAATGACACATTCATCCAATTTGAAAGAATTAGCTATATAAGAGTAATAGTGCTGAGCGATTAGTACTTTGAGGTCAGTTGGGTTTGGTTTTGAATCGATTATAAAAACAACATTAAATACACTATGCATTATGTGGGTTGAATGCTGTAACACAGAATAAAGCAATGAATAAAAATCCCATGATGATGGTAGTGACTGCCCATTACTGCTTATCAACCATCATTTATTCACCATACATTAATGAAATATTTCAGTTGTTGTGTATATTACATTTGTTTTATTACTTTATTATTTCAAGTCATCTCATCTCTATGTAGCTGCTGCCTATGCAGTCTGACAAAATCTAAAAATGTAGTTCTTCAAAGTAAATAAGGCATACTTTTATGACTGCTAAATAGCCACTACCAATCACTTAGATCGTGTATTTTCTGGTAGATACCCCACGAAGCGTTGCTCTCTATATCACCTCACGCAATGGATCTTGGTCATTGTAGTTAATTACCGCATTTTATGCGCTAACCTATGTAGAATATTGGCCTGTTGGAATCTACAACTCCTTCCTACATCACACAGTTCAGGCTGGATCTAATTTATCTCTAGAGAATGTGCGCATTGAGCTCACAGAAAAAAATGAACGAAATGGAATTCAAATATATATATGTATATATAAAAATATATTTTTACACATTTATTTAACCATTCAAGTCAGTTAATAACAAATTATTATATTACAATGACAGCCTACCCCGGCCAAACCCTTCCCTAACCCGGACGACGCTGGGCCAATTGTGCGCTGCCCTATGGGACTCACGATCACGGCCAGTTGTGATACAGCCCGGGATCGAACCCGGGTCTGTAGTGACACCTCTAGTACTGCGCGGCAGTGCCTTAAATCGCTGCACCACTTGGTCCCTATAATTTAACCAACATTGGTAAATTAGTTGTTTAAAAACCAAAACATAACCAAAATGTTGGTTAATCGCTCAGCACTATTTAGTAGGAAGTATACAGTAGTGTGCATATCTATAGCTCTGTCCTTACCATGCCCTGTTCGGGGACAGCAGCCTGGACCTTCCGGCTCACCACTTGAGCCAGGGTTGGGCAGTGCTGTGGGGGACGGAACCCTCTCTTGGGCTCCCCTCCACTGGCCTTGGCTGGCACACGCGTGGGCTGACCCCTGGTCTCATACACATTCATGTGCAGCCGGTTCCCTTGCCTGGATGCACTCTGATGAAATCAACAGAGGAATGTATTGCTTTGTTACTGAAAGGTGTATTTTGGATCCTGCCTCAGGTAACAGTTCCACTTCACTTGAACCTTTTGTCATCATAAGGCCTAAGCAGGGACAGGAGTCAGATTTAAGTTACCACCTACCTTTAATGCCTCCTCATACTCCACTAGAAGAGGAAAAATATAATTATTGGACATGTTACATTGAGCAACTAATTAATATTATGTTTGGTACAAAATAAATGTGTTTTACTACTCACTTTGGCTGTTTATGGATACCTGAAACACAAAACAGAAATGTATTGCAACAACATTGTAATAGCATTGTATTACCAGTCCCAACAAATTAACATTGCCGTAACCCTTCGCTCACTCACCTCCTCATTCTCCTCATCAAAATAAGTAACTTGTAGATTACACAGGCCAAAGGACCTTTTCACCTGTAGACAAAAGACACAATCTATAAACCAACCAGTGTATTACATGATTCAGCAAGCTGTATCTCAGACAAAGGACAGGCGCCTCCAAATGGAATAAAAGTGATCCTTTCAAGAAGAGCCAAAAATCAATCATGTTATCACGGTTATATTTAGGCTATGCCGTAGTATCCCATATTTGCTCATTGAATGAACAAGCAGGGCTATGATGTAGCATATGATGCCTGAAAGGAAAATTGATAGGTCTCCTTGAAGGCAATGCCATGGCAACATGGAGACACAATGGCATTTTCAATGAGGATGAACTCCGTGACTGGTGACTGACGGACAGCAGAGTGACAATGGAGTCTGAGCTTGCTGCTGCCAGGAGATTCAGAGGCAAACAGTCTCATAAACTCTCCATATAGGAAAAACAACAACTGGCATCTACCATTCAGTCTTGCACTCACTGAAATTAAGATTTCCCATTTTACTGTGGGAAGAAAGAGAATGCAGCCCATTGCAAGATATTTTATTGCCTTGCTTTGGAAAGTGACACATCTTGGCACAAGGGGATGTTGTCAGATGAGGTGGCTTGGCTCAAATGTTTATTTTGACATCATATGGCTGGGCTGTTAAACTCTGGAGTGAGAGACGGAACCCTCAAGTGTCAGACTCGCCCTCGAATCAATACCACCCACAATGACGTCAAAAAGACTATAGTATTATCATGAACCAAGCTATCATAGGCGAGTAACATGTTCTGTTGTGGTAGTTATGAAAAGGAAATGAGAACCACAGAGAACTAGCAACATTAACTGTAGCACGCAGTGTAGCCCTCCATCTCAATAGCCTGACTGTTGTTAATAAAGTGTCACTGGGTTAAATATGAATTAATCCCAAAATGATGCAACTGAATAATAGATGATACTGGGGAATTTTTTGTATATATATCTTTTTACCTTTATTTAACTAGGCAAATCAGTTAAGAACAAATTATTATTTACAATGATGGCCTACCAAAAGGCCTCCTGCGGGGGAGGGGGCTGGGATTATTTAATTGTTTTATTTAAAAAATAATAATAATAATTAAATATAGGACAAAACACACATCACGACGAGACAACACAACACTACATAAAGAGAGACCTAAGACAACAACATAGCATGGCAGCAACACATGACAACTAGAGGTTGACCGATTAAATCGGAATGGTCGACTAATTGGGGCCGATTTCAAGTTTTCATAACAATCGGTAATCTGCATTTTTGGACACCGATTATGGCAGATTACATTGCACTCCACAAGGAGACTGCGTGGCAGGGAGACTACCTGTTATGCGAGTGCAGCAAGGAGCCATGGTAAGGTGCTAGCTAGCATTAAACTTATCTTATAAAAAAACAATCAATTTTAACATAATCACTAGTTAAACTAGTAATATCATCAACCATGTGTAGTTATCTAGCTTGTCCTGCGTTGCATATAATCGATGAGTTGCCTGTTAATTTATCATTGAATCACAGCCTACTTCGCCAAACGGGTGATTTAACAAGCGCATTTGCGAAAAAAGCACTGTCGTTGCACCAATGTGTACCTAACCATAAACATCCATGCCTTTCTTAAAATGAATACACAAGTATATATTTTTAAACCTGCATATTTAGTTAATATTGCCTGCTGACATGAATTTATTTTAACTAGGGAAGTTGTGTCACTTCTCTTGCGTGCTGTGCAAGCAGTCAGGGTATATGCAACAGTTTGGGCCGCCTGGCTCATTGCGATCTGTGTGAAGACCATTTCTTCCTAACAAAGACCGTAATTCATTTGCCAGAATTATACATAATTATGACATAACATTGAAGGTTGTGCAATGTAACAGCAATATTTAGACATAGGGATGCCACCCGTTAGATAAAATACGGAACAGTTCCATATTTCACTGAAAGAATAAACGTTTTGTTTTTTAAATGATAGTTTCCGGATTTTACCATATTAATGACATACGGCTCGTATTTCTGTGTGTTATTATATTATAATTAAGTCTATGATTTCATAGAGCAGTCTGACAGTGGTGGTAGGCAGCAGCAGGCTCGTAAGCATTCATTCAAACAACACTTTCCTGCATTTCCCAGCAGCTCTTCGCTGTACTTCAAGCATTGCGCTGTTTGACTTCAAGTCTATCAACTCCCAAGATTAGGCTGGCAATACTAAAGTACCTATTAGAACATCCAATAGTCAAGGTATATGAAATACAAATGGTATAGAGAGAAATAGTCCTATAAAAACTACAACCTAAAACTTCTTACCTGGGGAATATTGAAGACTCATGTTAAAAAGGAACCACCAGCATGTTCTGAGCAAGAAACTTAAACATTAGCTTTTTTACATGGCACATATTGTACTTTTACTTTCTTCTCCAACACTTTGTTTTTGCATTATTTAAACCAAATTGAACATTATTTATTTGAGTCTAAATAGATTTTATTTATATATTATATTAAGTTAAAATAAGTGTTCATTCAGTATTGTTGTAATTGTCATTATTACAAATATATATTTATTTATTATAATCTTTTTTTCTTCTTTAAAAAAAAAATAATCCGCCGATTAATCGGTATCTGCTTTTTTTGGTCCTCCAATAATCGGTATTGGTGTTGAAAAATCATAATGGTCGACCTCTAATGACAACATAGCATGGTAGCAGCACAACATGGTAGCAGCACAAAACAGGGTACAAACATTATTGGGCACAGACAACAGCACAAAGGGTAAGAAGGTAGAGACAACAATACATCACACAAAGCAGCCACAACTGTCAGTAAGGTTCTGCTTAGTCTATTTTGACAGCCACTGCTTCATGCGCTCATACCAAGAATGTCACTGGTCATCTTTACTGTTGTTGTTGCCATTGACATGGTTACGACGCATGTATACTCATCTACGTGGATGCCCTCTACAGGGCAGGCAACAAATTAATTTCTAATGTATCTTCAGCACAATGTAGGCCTATTGTAATATATCCACTTTTATTAATAGCAGCGCCTCTTATTTTAGCATTGCTCAATATTATGTTGTTGCGACTGGGATGTTGTTGTAGTACTGATTTTGTGTTCGTTTAGATCGGTAGCTACTGTAACTACTAGCTAACACTAGGCCCTAATTGTTAAATATTAGATTGTCATAGCTAGAACAATGTTTTCAACTACAGGGTATCAATCATTTATACAAGGTATACAACATTTAGCAAATAAGCGGCCGGCGATCGATGGTTGATAGCTTTAGCTTCAGTAACAGCCTACCGTAAAGGTATGCCAAGGTGAATGCTGCTATGAAAACACCAGCGTCGTTATCCTTGCTTACCATGGCCTCCATTGACTCCCAACTCTTCGTCTCGGAACCTGACAGAAGAAAATTCTTCGCATTCCCCCTGAAATTCACCTTCAAATTGATGTAGAAGTCCATTGCTTCTTGTTTCTATGAATTAAAACATATCAAGGAAAACAAAAATGAATCACTGTTGCCGAGATAAATACAGATAGTCTGCCTTTATGGTATGTGATTTATCCGGATGAGGCGTCTTTTCTGTTTACATCACCAGCTATGTAAACACACCCATACGACCACGTGACAGAAACGCATATTTGAATCAATGTTGTGTAAAAATAAACACTGACACACAGTTAATGTAATACATGGACGTAACTTTTGTTTATCAGTATATAATCTTAAATTGTAAAATAATCCATGAGAAACATAGCTAGTGATGCGCTTTTTTTGGTCCACGTGGTTGTTTTACGAGTCGCATCTTTCCTACGTCATAACTTGATTTCGAAGCAGTGTGCGGCAAAGCAACAACGAGCCACTTAAAACCGTTTTTGTTTGTTTATATCAGTTAATTTGATTTATTTCAAATTATGTCTTCAAAAGGCATTAAGGTAGACAATGACCTCAAAACAAAGGTAATGTTTTCACAATTTCTTTGACGCAGAAGTTGAATAATTGAGAATGCTTGCCAGGCCTAGCTAGGGAGGTTAGCTGCATTTTGCTCATTGATTATAGTAGCTAGCTACGTTATTAGCACAGCACAACATCTATGAATGTTAAATTGAAAAAATCTGAGCTCAGTAAGTGGTGTTTGTTTATCTATCCTGTTGAGACTGGACAGTAGCGATTTGTTTGTTTATCTACAGTATCCCGCATCACACATTTTAAGCACGCGGGCTGTCTTTTTCTGCAGAAACGGCAACGTTAGCTAGTTACGTTAGTAACTCTATTTCCAATTTAATCTGTTGTAACACTAACAGTTCTTGGGGAGAGCGATAACATTAGCATATGTACAAATTTAACTAGATTAGGTCCCCTGCTAGCTACAGACGGGGGGAAGTATGGTGTTAAGAACAGCTGCTCCCATCAAATGGCACGTGGTGTTATTGGACTGTCATTCAACATGGTTTTACTTTCACTCACGTTTTATAAGATGTGTTCGAAAATTGTTATTTTCTCAGGTTGACGCCTTCAGAGAGCGGATCACGGGTGAGGTGAGTAGCAATATTATGTCATGTACCTATTTTAGACTTTTGATGGTCCTAGTCTTATATTTCACACATTTTACCAACCACAAATAACTATCAATCAAAAACCACAACTGTTTGGAGTCGTCATGTAGTGGAGGCATCATGTATATACTGATGCTGGTGGACACGTGATCATTGATTAAAAAAAAAAAATAACTTTGTTCTTTACTAGGCTGAGAACCTGGTCGCAGACTTTTTCCCCAAAAAGTTGCTGGAACTTGACAGCTTTCTGAAGGTAATTCATATTCTAATAACAGGGATTCTATTGTTGTACATTTTATTGTCAAAATAGAATCTAGGTTAATCCAGGGCCCCTTAATTAAGGGTAAGGTTTGAGCACGCCTCCATCGATGTGGCTGCAGTGAAGTGGGTTGAGAGCCTGAAGTTCCTGTGTCCGTATCACTAATTAACATGGTCCACACTAGAGCTGGGACGATAAACCGAAAATGATCAACACCAATCACAAGAATTTTGCCGATATCAATCATTACGATACGTAGCCTATACTAGTGAAATTTGATGTTAAATACACTTGCTAATATGGGTGATTCTTAATGGAACAGTTGATGGCAACAACCATCAAACCAGTAGTACATAATAACTGTAGTGCACATTAATGTTATAACTTATTGTTATTGCATCAATTCAGGCACTTTATTGCGCTTTGGATTTGTCCATATCACCCAGCTCTAGTCCACATATTACAGTTTAGTTTACGTCCCTTTCCTCGCCCCTACCTGGGCTCGAACCAGGGGCCCTCTGCACACATAGACAACAGCCACCCTCGAAGCATCGTTGCCCATGGCTCCACAAAAGCCACAGCCCTTGCAGAGCAAGGGGAACAACTACTTCAAGGTCTCAGAGTGAGTGACGTCACCGATTGAAAGGCTATTAGTGCACACCCCGCTAACTAGCTAGCCATTTCACATCAGTTACACACACCAACACAGTCGTGAGGAAGGCACGACAACGCCTCTTTCCAATTTAGGAGGCTGAAAATATTTTGCATGGGCCCTCTGATACTCAACGTTCTACAGCTGCACTATTGAGAGCATCTTGGCTGGCTGCCTCACTGCTTGGTATGGCAATGGCTTGGCATCCTGGGTCGTACGCACTACCGTCCAGGGCCTCAATACCAGGCGGTGTCAGAGGAAGGCCCTAAAAATTGTCAAGTACTCCAGCCACCCAAGTCATAGACTGTTCTCTCAGCTACGGCACCGATGCACCAAGTCTGGAACCAACAGGACCCTGAACAGATTCTACCGCCAGGCCATAAGATTGTTAAATAGTTAACCAAATAGATACCTGGACTATATGCATTGAACCTTTTGCACTCTCTTTTGACTCATCACATACACTGCTGCTACTGTTTATTATCTATCTTGTTGCCTAGTCTCTTTACCCCACATATGTACAGTTGAAGTTGGAAGTTTACATACACCTTAGCCAAATACATTGAAACTCAGTTTTTCACAATTCCTGACATTTAATCCTAGTAAAAAATCCCTGTCTTCGGTCAGTTAGGATCACCACTTTATTTTAAGAATGTGGAATGTCAGAATAATAGTAGAGAGAATGATTGATTTCATGTTCTCAGTGGGTCAGAAGTTTCCATACTAATTGTTTGTATTTGATTTTGCATTGCCTTTAAATTGTTTAACTTGGGTCAAACGTTTCAGCCTTCCACAAGCTTCCCACAATAAGTTGGGTGAATTGTGGCCCATTCCTCCTGACAGAACCAGACTTGTGGAAGTCTACACATTTTTTCCTGAGGTCTTGGCTGATTTCTATTGATTTTCCCCATGATGTCAAGCAAAGAGGCACTGAGTTTGATGGTATGCCTTGAAATACATCCACAGGTGCACCTCCAATTGACTCAGATGATGTAAATTAGCCTAACAGAAGCTTCTAAAGCCATGACACAATTTTCTGGAATTTTCCAAGCTGTTTAAAGGCACATGCAACTTAGTGTGTGTAAACTTCTGACTCACTGGAATTGTCATAGTGAGTTTTATAGGTGAAATAATCTGTCTGTAAACAATTGTTGGAATAATTACTTCTCATTCACAAAGTAGATGTCCTAACTGACTTGCCAAACCTATAGTTTGTTAACAAGAAATCTGTGGAGTGGTTGAAAAACAAGTTTTAATGACTCCAACCCAAGTGTATGTTAACTTCCGACTTCAACTGTACATATCTACCTCGTACCCCGGCACATCGAGTTGGTATATCCAAGTTATCGTTACTCATTGTGTAATTATTCCACGTGTTGTTATTTTTCAAATTCTCTGCATTTTTGGGAAGGGCCCGTAAGCATTTGACAAATACACTGACTTGATTTCTTCATCCTTTCCAGGAGCCCATTTTGAATGTCGCAGACCTGAAAGATATCCACTCCGAGATAAACGTCAAAGTACCTGACCCAATCATTCTCAACAATAGTCATGATGGAGTAGATGTGGTAAGTTCATGGATTCTCATTTGCATCAAATCAGTATCATGAAAGTGTATACATTCAATACAAAAATTCATATTTACAATGACGGCCTAGGAACAGTGGGTTAACTGCCTTGTTCAGGGGCAGAACAACATATGTTTACCTTGTCAGCTCGGATTCGATCTAGCAACCTTTCGGTTACTGGCCCAACGGTCTAACCACTAGGCTAACTACTAACCACTAGGCTACCTGCTGCCCCCATGGTTACAGGTAACACACTTGATTTAGCAAATCGGATCTTGATTGACACCGGCACCCTCATAGATATCATCCTGACCAACCTGCCCTCTGAATACACCCCTGCTCTCTTCAACCAGGATCTCAGCGATCACTGCCTCATTGCCTGCGTTCGTAATGGGTCTGCAGTCGAACGACCACCCGTCACCCTAAAACACTTCAGCAAGCAGGCCTTTCTAATCGACCTGGCCCGGGTATCCTGGAAGGATACTGACCTCATTCCGTCAGTAGAGGATGCCTGGTTTTTCTTAAAGTGTTTTCCTGACCATCTTAAATAAGCATACCCCGTTTAAAACATGTAGAACCAGGAACAGATCTAGCCCTTGGTTCACTCTAGACCTGACTGCCCTTGACCAGCACAAAAACATCCTGTGGCATTCTGAATTAGCATTGAATAGCCCCTGTGATATGCAACTTTTTTTTAGGGAAGTTAGGAACCGATATACACAGGCAGTTAGGAAAGCAAAGGCTAGCTTTTTCAAACAGAAATTTGCATCCTGTAGCACAAACTCCAAAAGGTTCTGGGACACTGTAAAGACCATGGAGAATAAGAGCAGCAGCTGCCCACTGCACTGAGGCTATGAAACACTGTCACCGCCGATTTTTTTTTTTTTTTAAATCCACGGTTAAATTCTCAGGCTGACTCTTTTCTCTGTATACATCAATGATGTTGCTCTTGCTGCTGGTGATTCTCTGATCCACCTCTACGCAGACGACACCATTCTGTATACCTCTGGCCCATCTTTGGACACTGTTAACTAACCTCCAGACGAGCATCAATGCCATACAACTCCTTCCGTGGCCTCCAACTGCTCTTAAATGCAAGTAAAACTAAATGCACCGATCGCTGCCCGCACCTGCCCACCCGTCCAGCATCAGTACTCTGGGCGGTTCTGACTTCTGAGAATATGTGGACAACTACAAATACCTAGGTATCTGGTTAGACTGTGAACATCTCCAATCCAACATTTTAATCTAGAATTGGCTTCCTATTTTGCAACAAAGCATCCTTTACTCATGCTGCCAAATATACCCTTGTAAAACTGACTATCCTACCGATCCTTGACTTCGGCAATGTCATTTACAAGATTACCTCCCAACACTCAGCAAATTGGATGTAGTCTATCACAGTGCTATCCGTTTTGTCACCAAAGCCCCATATACCACCCACCACTGCGACCTGTTGGCTGGCCCTCGCTTCATATTCGTCGCCAAACCCGCTGGCTCCAGGTCATCTATAAGTCTTTGCTATGTAAAGGTCCGCCTTATCTCAGCTCACTGGTCACCATAGCAGCACCCACCCGTAGCACGTGCTCCAGCAGGTATATCTCACTGGTCATCCCCCAAAGCTTTGCCTGCCTTTCCTTCCAATTCTCTGCTGCCAATTATTTTATTTTTTTTCCCCCCACCTTTATTTAACCAGGTAGGCAAGTTGAGAACAAGTTCTCATTTACAATTGCGACCTGGCGATGACTGGAACGAATTGCAAAAATCACTGAAGCTGGAGACTCTCCCTCAATAGCTTTAAGCATCAGTTGTCAGAGAAACTCACAGATTGCACCTGTACATAGCCCATCTGTAAATAGCCCATCCCCATGTTTTTTTTTTTCTTCTTTGCACCCCAGTATCTCTACTTGCACATTTTAATTTTCTGCACATCTATCACTCGTGTTTAATATATCTCGAGTGTTTAATTGCTAAATTGTAATTACTTCGCCACTACGGCCTATTTATTGCCTTTCCTCCCTAATCTTACCTCATTTGCACACTCTGTATATATATTTTTTTCTATTATATTATTAACGGTACGTTTGTTTATTCCATGTGTAACTCTGTTTGTGTCACACTGCTTTGCTTTATCTTGGCCAGGTCGCAGTTGTAAATGAGAACTTGTTCTCAACTGGCCTACCTGGTTAAATTTAAGGTGAAATAAAAAGATTATGAGAAGTAGAATCAGGTGTGTTACTGCTTGGCTGGAACAAAGGCCTGCACACACAGTTAGCTAGCGTTTGTTTATATTGCCACTGCCTAACAACTTCATTAGTCTGATCACAAGGGTATGTTCCACATCTGAAAGAGACTACCCCGAACAAAGTGGAGCATAGCCAACACCAGCACTCTCTCACTCACTTTAACATAACACTGTGAAGGAATGTTAATGAGACATAAACATAATGGCTCATTGACTCTCAGCAGGTCACTGTGCTCAATGCACTTGACCATTACTGTTCGAGGGAGAAAAATGTGGAACCCCTTTGATCAAGGGAGACCTGTAACAGAAGTAATGCCTATGTTAACGCATGGTTAATGTTTTATAGCAAAATTCCAGAAAACGGAAAATGGAAGATGGACTCGATGATAACTGTCAAGGTAAACCCTACTGCCTGTAGTCATGCCATTTTGATACTTGCATAATAAGTCTGGTGGCATTGCTGTACTGTAAAATAAAGTGTATCTCTTAATGTCTGTCAATGCCGACTTTTGCCAGAACCATTAATCTTTAATACATTTCTTGATAGAAGAGAATAGTAGACTACACTTGACTGATTTGCAGTATTCTATATTAGCTAGAAACTGCTTGGATATTTGACCTCTCAATCCCACCTCTCTAGATGGCCCCAAGGTGTTTGTCATGCCAGGGGGCATGATAAAGAGCAACGGCCAGCTGGTGGACCTGATCGAAAGAGTCAAACCAGAAATAAGAACCCTCATAGAGAAATGCAACACGGTATGTACCCACAAACACAGCCATTTTTCTTTGAGGGATTTATTGATTGCTTTTTGAGGGCTCTCCCCCTCTGAATTGCTTAGTGGAGATCTACTGTTAAGAAATGACTGTCTCATCTGTATGTCTCTCACTCTCAGGTCAAAATGTGGGTCCAGCTCTTAATCCCCAGAATAGAGGATGGTAACAACTTTGGTGTATCCATCCAGGTATTATACTTTCCCATCAGTATGAGTGCAGAGACATTCACATGTCTAGCTTCTGGTCTACTTTTCCAAACATGAACAAATCTCCATCACTAGGGTGCAGAAATTGCACTCTTTTGCCTTTCTGTCAGATTATGCTGGTCTTGTTGTTTCTGTCCACAGGAGGAAACTGTTGCTGAGCTCAGGACTGTGGAAGGAGAGGCAGCCTCTTACCTGGACCAAATTTCCAGGTATGCCACAGTATACACTACCTTGTGTTTTTATTTACTTCACAAAATTCCCTTATGAATCTATAAAACGGTTCCTTGGACTGTCTCAAACATTTGTTTTCAACAGGTATTACATCACCAGAGCGAAGCTAGTCTCAAAAATTACAAAGTACCCTCATGTGGTAAGTGTTAACTGCATACTGTTTACATCCACATCCAATCTGCCGGCCCGAGTCTCTTGTTGTTGACCATCTGTCTCTCTGCAGGAGGACTACCAGCGCACGGTGACTGAAATAGACGAGAAGGAATACATCAGCCTCAAGATCATTGTGTCAGAGCTGAGGAATCAATATGTGAGCAATACACGCACACTGTTCTGGCTCTGTTCATCCAAGTTGTATCAATGTTATGTTTGCCTGTCATGTTCTGGTGCAGATATTTGTTGACTAATAACCAAACTCCATCCGCTTGCAGGTGACATTACATGACATGATCCTGAAAAACATAGAGAAGATCAAGAGGCCACGAAGCAGCAACAATGAAGCCCTCTACTGAACACTCCACTTCTCCTTAACCTCTTCTCACCAACTCCTAGTAATAGCCACATTGGCAGTATTTGGATAGGCAGCCCAATTCTGATATTTTTTTTCACTAATTAGTCTTATGACCAATCAGATAAGCTCTGTTGTGATTGGTCAAAATGCCAATTTAATTAGTGGAACAAAGCTCCAAATTGGGGTGCCTGTGTGAATGCAGCCATTGACTGTAACAGGCTTTGTTCTGGACTATTATCATCAATTCCTTCAAGGTGGACTTCAAAAGAACCTCCTTAGACATGTTCTGAAACATCCATGTTTCCAGGACTTGTGAGAAGGTTGTACCTTGATTATGGATTTTTCTCCATGTCGACCAATCAAGCGGGCTTGAACTGAACTCAAACATGGCCGGCCTCCACAAGGTTGGTAGGAGGTCAGATGAAACTTTTTGTGTGCTTGTTGTCTGTGTGCTTGTAGTGTGTATGTCTTGTCTGGAAACCGTCATGGGAGTTTCACAGGTATACTTTGTCTGTTTTATCTTTAGTTTGTTTTTAAGGAATTATTTTTAGGATTCTGAAGTGCTTGGTGGTAACTATAATTAGCTGTATGTGAGATTGTCAAGGTGAGTGTGTGGGAATGCTCAGTCTGCATTTTAGTTGTAGTGTAGCTTGCAGTCCTGTCAGTTATTTCTATTTTATTTTTTCTTAAGGGACTACTCACAAGTACATTATGAAGGACTATGGTCTGTTTCCAGCACAATATGTAATGGCCATCCACTCCCACTCTGATCTTGGAGTTTCAATTGTGTTAAAAGCCAGATCTGTAATGTTCTCATATCCAGATGCTACGTGATGAGAGAGATGTCTTTACTGTATCTCTCCCTTAATTGTAATTTTGTTTTAAGAATAAATATTTTTACTTAATACAACTTGTTGAGAGAATGACATGGTTTCTGACCTGTTGTATATGCTGAAACTGTGTCTCAAAGAGCTTGTGTCGTTGAATTCAAGCCTTGCTGTGAAAATGATTAACCTCCGGATGAGGGGACAAAATACTTAGAAACCTAGCTATTAAAATCTCATTTGCTACGTATTTTCATACAAATGTGAGCAAATCTGCATTTTAAAAATCTGCATTTCCCCACCAGAGGTGTTTCCATCACACTTTTTTTTGTGGATAAAAGGCTGCGTGATGAAGTTTCATGTACTGAATTAAGGTCAGTGTTTCAATGGCATTTTCAGCTCTACAGATTTAGTTTTGTCACGCAGTGTTGCGATAAATGGCAAATTTGCCCAATTTTGTTCGTATGCTCTAGACAAGTTTGTTGGTGTACACAGGTTAGGTTATATGATAAGATGGATAAGAGCAAGATAATTTGTTAATTGGCAGCTAAGCACTGTTCATGTCACTAGCATACAAATTAAGACCCTTGATTTTTATTGGAAAGGAGCATCAAGCTCATCACTGTGCGCTTTCAGCACCCTGTAGTGTAGACAACTGCATGCTTTACCAAGTTGCAGTGGGATGACCACACATAGCAACGTGTGACTGCAAATTTACCTCAACATGATTATTCTATCAAATTGCGTAAGAAATTTCACCACAATTCGAAGCACAATTAATTTTACCGACACAAAGATCCTACCATGTCGAGTGAACAAATTGTAAACATTTACAGAATTGTAAGGACACATCCTGCTGGTTTGTTCTACTTGATCATTAATTGCACTCAGGTCTAAACCAGTCCCTGATTTAGAGGGGAACAATGGAAGAAAATAAAAAAGCATTGGCTTTGAGGTCCATAGTTGAGTTTGGGGGCACTACACTATGCACTCGAGTAGTGGTGTTATAGGGAAGTGCACCCAAGAGGTAATGTATAACAGGCTAAATAATGGGAAATTACAGGGGGTGAACTACCCACCCTCCTGGACACCTACAGCACCCGATGCCATAGGAAGGCCAAAAAGATAATCAAGGACGCCAATCACCCGAGCCACTGCCTGTTCACCCCCTTATCATCCAGAAGGTGAGGTCAGTACAGGTGCATCAAAGCTGGCACCGAGACTGAAAAACAGCTTATATCTCAAGGCCATCAGACTGCTAATCAGACATCACTTGCACATCAGAGGTGGCTGCCTATAGACAGATTATTGAAGTGGCCAGTGATTCCTAATGTCCCTTATCTAGCATTACTCATCTCTGATGTATAAACTGCACTCCACAATATTATACAGTATCTTAGTCACTTAAATTGTGTTTGCATATTGCATCACCCATTTCATATGTATATACTGTATTGTATTCTATACTACACCACTGACTGTTAAACAGTCATCTCCAGCACACCAGAGGATGCTGCCTATAGACATAGATTAGGAATCACTGGCCACTTTTACTCCTCTCATATGTGTAAACTGTACTCTATACTATTCTACGGTATCTTAGTCATAGCTACACCCGCAATATCTGCTAAACACTTATGTTACCAATAAAATTTGATTTTAAATAATCATCTATTTTTTTAAGTATCTAATCTGTTCGAAATATTTTTGCTGGTAAAATAACTGATTGGTTATCTTTTTTGTAATCAGTTTTTTTTAGATAACTCCCCAACCCTGGTCACGGGTGTGATATGAAATGTTCGTATATAGTGAGAGTTTAGAGAGACGGTGAGTCTTCAGCACATGACTTTACTGTATACAGAACAGTGGTTGTTTAGAGTAGCATTAGTGCCTGCTAAGGTTTATTGTACTCTTATATAAGATACAGTTGGTAAGTCTTGTCAGGGGTTACATCTGATCTTGACCTGAACAATGTTCCAAAAGATCCCATCCAGCTGTAAATGCAACCCTGTGATGTGAATGTTAATAAACTCTTAAAGGGAATGGTTGGTGTGGGCTGGTCATCTCAGATAAGATATGCACCTCTCACAATATATATATAACTGGCAACCGTTCCTTTACTGCTTTCTTCAGACCTCCCCTGCAAAATGGTCGCTCAAGGAATGTATTCGTTAGTCAAATGGATATTGATAGTCCTTGGCATTGCCTCAGTAATGGGGAACATTGTTCTAATATGGCTTAATACGAGAGATGTGACAGCAGGGCAACAATTCCTTGCTCAACCTCTCCACCCTATAACGGGTGAACACAAGGAGCGCAGCGTTGTTTTTGCTGACCTATCAGCTGAGGAATATCGTCAAGTACGCGACTACATGGGCACAATTCCAGACATAAACATTTCGTACTACTCACAAAATATGCCTTTTGACGATTACTTTAATCGACCTTTCGCTGCCAAATAAAGTGGATACGCTGCTCTACCTGGATGACAATGGACTCAAGCCGGTGAGAGACCCGAGGAGGGAGGTTTTCCATGGCACCCCCGGGTACATTAAAGACAGTGGTGGCAAGGTACCCAGTTGTCATACTTGAGTAAAAGTAAAGATACTGTACCTTAATAGAAAATTACTCAAGGAAAAGTGAAAGTCACCCAGTAAAATATTACTTGAGAGAAAGTCTAAAAGTATTTGGTTTTAAATATAATCGAAAGTAAATGTATCGAAAGTAAATGTAATTGTTATATTATTCCTCCTCCACCAAACTTTAGTCGGCACTATGCATTCGGCACGTAGCATTCTCCTGGCATCCGTCAAACCTGGATTCATCTGTCAGACTGTCAGATGGTAAAGCGTGATTCATCACTCCAGAGAACGCGTTTCCACTGCTCCAGAGTCCAATGGCTGCAAGCTTTACGCCACTCCAGCCAATGCTTGGCATTGCGCATTGTGATTATAATATTGGTGTGGCTGCACGACCATGGAAACTCATTTCATGACGCTCCCGACGAACAGGTCTTGTGCTGACGTTGCTTCCAGAGCCAGTTTGGAACTCGGTAGTGAGCGTTGCAACCGAGGACAAAACGTTTATGCGCTATGCACTTCAGCACTCGGCAGTCCTGTTCTGTCAGCTTGTGTGGCCTACCACTTCGCACCTGAGCTTTTGTTGCTCCTAGACGTTTCCACTTCACAATAACGGCACTTACAGTTGACTGGGGCAAAAATCTGACAAACTGACTGACTTGTTGGAAAGGTGGCATCCTATGATGGTGGAACATTGAAAGTCACTGAGCTCTTCAGCAAGGCCATTCTACTGCCAGTGTTTGTCTATGGAGATTGAATGGCTCTGTGCTTGATTTTATACACCTGTCAGCCACGGGTGATCAATCAGGTCTCCATACCCACATCGATAACCACACATGCAGCCTAGCATTTTGGGGGCCCTAAGCAAAACATATATATTTTTGTAATTATGAATTGTGTTGCTATATTGGATCAATAGAATATGGGGAATAAAATGTATCCAAATATACCAGTTAATCCTGAAATTAAACCTAGATTCCTTAATTGAAGCATAAAAATAGAAAGCCATCCATATCGCGGTCACCAACGCCCCACTACCGGACGAGCTAAACACCTTTTTCTCATGATTCGAGCACAATGACCCTAAGCTGCCGAGGAGAGCCCCCGATGACAACGTGGGCTACACACCCAGGACATATGTAAATCATTAAAATGTGTTAACCCTCACAAGGCGGCCGGCTCAGACGGCATTGCTAGCCCTGCCCTCAGAGCATGTGCAGACCCGCTGGCTGTTGTCTTCTCTGACATTTTCTCTGCCTAGGTCATATCGGTCAGGCCGCTATACCTTCAAGATGTCCACTATCATCCCTGTGCCCAAGAAAGGGAAAGTAACTGAACTGAATGACTACCGACCAGTAGTACTCACTTCTGTTATCATGAAGTACTTAAAGATGCTAGTCAAAGACCATATCACCTCCCTGACACACTCGACTCTCTCCAATTCGCCTACCGCCCTGACAGATCCACTGACGACGCAATCGCCATTGCACACTGCCCTTAGCCACCTGGACAAAAGGAATGCATACGTGAGGATGCTGTTCATCGACTACAGCTTGTTCTTCAATATCATAGGGTCTGAACTCCTCCTTATGCAACTGGGTTCTTGGCCTCCTGACGGGACACCCCCAGGTGGTGAAGGTAGGCAACATTACCTCGTCAACACTGATTCTCAACACAGGGGCCCCACAAGGGTGCGTCCTCAGTCCCCTTCTGTATTCCCTGTATACACACGACTGTGTGGCCTCACACAGTTCCAACTTCATCATCAAGTTTGCTGACAACACGACAGTAGTAGGCCTGATTACCAACAACGACAAGACAGTTTACAGGTAGGAGGAAGGCTCTCTGATGGCGTGGTGCCAGGGAAACAACCTCTCCCTCAATGTTAGAAAAACAAAGGAGCTGATTGTGGATTTCAGGAGGAACCAGGCTGGACACGCCCCCATTCTCATCAACGGGGTCGCCGTGGAAACAGTCAATAACTTAAAATTCCTTGGTGTACACATCTCAGAGAACCTGAAATGGTCTAACCACACGGACACGTGAAGAAGGCACGACAGTGACTCTTCAACCTCAGGATGAAGAAGAAATTCGGCCTGTACCGAAGGGCCCTCCACAGTGTTCTACAGGTGCATCATCGAGAGCATACTGTTGGGCTGCATCACTTACAGCAACTCCACCGCCACGGACCGTAAGGCGCTTCAGAGGGTGATACGTGCAGTCAAATTCACCATTGGGTGCACACCGCCTGCCCAACAGGACACCTACAACACCAGGTGTCGCAGGAAGTCCAAGATGATCATCAGGGACCCCAGCCATGCCCTGTTCACCCTGCTTCAATCACTCAGATGCAAACAGTTGTAAGGGATTTCTGGCCTATGTTCATACAAGAGACCACAGGAAATGTATTTGTTCAGAGGTTAGTTTGTCTAATAAGGATTGCAACCTGGAGTATACACTTACAGTAATTTGCAAGTAACACACTCAGTTCTCAAGATGGTGTTTGCCCTTTTTCTCCCCTACTATGGTTAAAGCAGCACAGGGTGAAGTCCCTGTGCTGCTTTATAAGCTCATAATTATCAGTTGCTAATACAAAATTGTCTCTGCTAGACATGTTTTGATGGTATACATTGTTCATTTACATTTAGGCCTACATTGTTTACAAACATTGGTGTAAAACAAGCTTATATTTTGGGTTCGGATGGGGTAAGTCTACGACAGTTGAACTACCTCATGAATCAATGGGTATAGGCTATATCATTCATGTATAGCAACTAAGACTTATAGCTGTGTTTGTTGGTTAGAATAAGAGAGCTCCTTTTAGGGCTTGCCTCAGAAAGAAAAGTGAGGAGCGCTATACACTATAAACCTACTTCAAACTGAGGACTTTCAGAAAGGCTGCCAAGACTTGTGGCTTTCCACAAATGTTGGGAAGAGAATGTTGGCTGCGTTCCGAAACGGAAAACTATTCCCACCAGGGTCCAGGAAACACCGCGGGCGACAACAGACGAATCAAGACGGCGTTTTTTCACTTCGACAGTGCAGTGAGTCCCAGTCTAGTGAAAATCAACAAAAGCAACACCATTAATTGTTTTGTCTGCGCGTGATGCCTGGTTTATAGAGGCTTCCAAACTAAAATAACCATTATAGTGTATTTCGACTTCAAGAAGAAGTTGCTCTTGCAAACCACATTTTGTGTAAAAATAGTTACACCTTTAATGTAATCTAGGCCTACATGTACAAATAAAAATATATTAAAAAAATATATCAACATAACTAAGTCCCTTGAACGAGTATTTATTTGACAGGAACGTGCAACCCTTTCCACAGTATGTGCGTAAAATGCACTTTACGCAGGAGGAATGTTGGCCTTTATCCAAAAACTATTGGATTAAATCCCGACAATTGCATAACTTTATTCAAAGTATGGGAGAACTTTGCATTTCTTGAGGGTGCTGCATGGGGGTGGGATGAGGGACGGACGGGTGTGGCTCATCCCAAATTCACTTGCGCGCCTAATCTTATTTTATGCTCCTCGCAATCGCCTCCTCTATCCAGAACACCCCATGGTGTTTAGATGTTGGTTTTGAGAATGACTTCATTAGTTAAATGGATATTGATATTCTTTGGCCTGATCTCAGTAATAGCGAATATTGTCATTGTATGTCTTTACTCAGGTAGGCTGCCCAAATGCTCCTCGAAGCCGCATCATGTTTTCAAGGGAAAACACAATGAACGCAGCGCGGTGTTTGCTGACCTGTCCGCCGAGGAATATCTCCAAGTCCGCGACTATATGAGTAATCAGAAAGACTTAGATATTTCTGTCAATGCGCTTACAAAGCCTTCAGGGAATTTTCTCTTCTTAATTGATGTTTTGTTGCCAAGGAAAGCAGATGCGCTTGGCTACCTAGATAACAATAAGCCCAAGCCGGTGAGAGAGGCGACTGCGGTGGTTTTCTATGGCACCCTTGGGCACATTAAAGAATATGTGGTGGGACCTCTCCCCAACCCGATTTACCACCGCGATGTCACCGTTGAGAGGTATAAAGAAGAGTTGCCCATCAATGCGCGTACGGTCACCATTGGTGAATATGCACTTATTTCCAAGTTTATTAATGAAGAGGTATTTACAAAACTTGGTAAAATTGCGAAAGAAAGTTTTGATGTCAGTAAAGAGAAAACCCTGAATTATTTCGAAGGCATGCCTCGGGGTGTCAAATCGGGAGAGAGACAGACATGGATATCTTTCTTTCGTGATTTGAGTGGGATGTACATCCACCCTGTAGGTTTGGAAGTTTTAATCAACCACGAAAGCACCAACGCGTCTCTTTGGAGTGTGAAGAGATTACTTTATAACGGACAGTACTTCGACAGTGTGGAGGATCTTCTAAAACAATATGATGATGGAAAAGTGACTAAAATTGTGTATAAACCTGTCCAGAACTATGCATCACTCAAACTTAAAAGTAAACCCACCGGTTTAAGCCCTCAGCAGTTTTACGCGCAAGGTAAACGCTTCAGTGTCAAGAATAATCATGTTATGTATCTCGAATGGAGTTTTGCGTTTGGTCTGAGTTCCCTCACCGGTATGAGAGTTTTTGACGTTCGTTTCAAGGGGGAGAGGATAGCTTATGAGGTTAGTGTTCAAGAGGCAATGTCAGTTTATGGTTCCATCACACCCGGCATGATTCTGACTAAGTTTTTGGACTCTAGTATCGGAATAGGTCGCTTTGCGCACGAGCTCGTTCGAGGCGTGGATTGTCCGTACGCGGCAACCTACATCGACACTTTCCGATACATTGACGTCAGTGCACCTCAGAGATTCAGGAATTCAATTTGCCTTTTTGAGCACAATACAGGCCGTCCTCTCAGAAGACACTTTTCGGACTTTTTCAGCAATAGTTATGGTGGCATGGTTAACAGTGCCTTAGTTTTTAGGACCATTACGGCCATAGGTAACTATGACTACTTGTGGGACTTCATTTTTTATCAGAGCGGCTCTGTTGAGGCCAAAGTGCATGCCACTGGATACATATCGTCATCTTTCAATGTTGACGGCAATCTCAAATACGGACACCAGGTGGCAGAAAATACTATTGGGAACATCCACACTCATTTCATCAACTTCAAAGTTGACCTGGACGTGTTGGGTAAGTGTGAACAATACATTTGGCCGAGTATGAACCGATGAAAGGTCAAGCACAGTTATAAATGTTTTAAATGTTATTGTGGCCACTGAAGACCTGGTTTGAACCCCAGTTGGTTACATTGGTGCTGGACGTGTCTGTGAGTTATCTTTCATTTCAATGATAGGATTATAACATGATCCAATAATTCGAATTTGGAATTGGGTTTCTGTACCACAGGGGTTGAGAATGTATTCCAGACCAAGGACATGAAGTTTATGAATGTGTCTTTACCCTGGATGCCGGAGCGCTATGCCATGGTTCCTCAGCTGGTGGAGGCCCAGCTAAAGACTGAGAAGGAGGCTGCTCTCCGCTACGACACCAAGACGCCACGCTACCTTCACATCGCCAGCAACCGCACCAACCGCTGGGGCCACCAGCGCTCCTACCGCCTCCAGGTGGTCAGCTTCACCGGTGACAGCCTTCCAGAGACGGAGCCAGAGGAGAAGTCCATGTCTTGGGCTAGGTGAGTCTCCCTCCCCTCTCCTCTTAAGGAAGGTCCTACTTCCTAAAACACAGGTTACAGGTAGACCAAAGGCAAAGCAGTTTGACCAACTTTTGTTATTTTATTACAGGTATAAAGTGGCCATCACTAAGCACAAAGATTCCGAGCAGACCAGCAGTAGCCTGTACAGTCAGAACAACATGTGGACACCAGCAGTGGACTTCAGCAAGTACATTGAGGATGACGAGAGCATTGAAAACCAGGTATGTTTTTGATCTTATGGCCATTGTCCTTACATATATTTTACCCCTCTCTTGAGATTTGCACATTTTCAGGTCATTGATAAATGAAGGTTTGGTAGTCACCGAATTAGTGCTTTTTCGTCTAGGACCTGGTTGCCTGGGTAACCACCGGCTTCCTCCACATTCCTCATGCTGAGGACATCCCCAACACAGTTACCGTTGGAAATGGAGGCGGAGTGATCCTGAGACCACATAACTACTTTGATAAGGACCCGTCTATTCACTCTCCAGACGGGGTGTACATCAGCCCAGGGTCAGAGGGAAACTGTGAAAATAACAAGATGGCCTGCTTGGCTGAAGACGCATGCAGCCCAGTCGTTGAACCCTTCACCTACAATGGGTTTGAAGGGACCATAAAGTTTGAAGAGTGAAAAAAAAAGTCCCCAGTCCCAATCCTGAGTGTGCTCTGCACTAAACACTAAAACACTTATAAAAACGTGAATCTTGCCCAAGACAACATTTGAAATAATTAAGGAACAGCATTGGATTTCTAACTTGGCATGGACTCTACAAGTTGTCAAAAAGTGTTCCACAGGGATGCTGGCCCAAATTGACTCCAATGCTTCCCACAGTTGTTTCAAGTTGGCTGGGTGTCCTTTGGGTGGTGGACCATTCTTGATACACACGGGAAACTGTTTAAGAGTGGAAAAACCCAGCGGCGTTGCCGTGTGCCTGGCACCTGCTATCATACCCTGTCCAACAGCACTTAAATCTTTTGTCTTGCCCATTAACCCGCTAAATGGTACACTCACTGTATATATTCAACTCAATACAGTATAGGTTTATATCTGCTCATTTGAATACTTTATCACTGCACTGAGGCTTTTCAATTCACTTTCGTCTGACCACTCTCTGTATGAGGAGGAAGCTGGGACTCTCCGTTGATTGTTTTGTCTATGTTTTTACCTTACACAGAAGAATGAATCTCTCTAGTTGTCTCTCCCAATAAAAATAATTGTTTAAAATGGGCCGGTCCTCAGCTGTTTCCTGTTTTTTCAGTCTTTCTACTCCCCATGGTGTCTGCAGAGACCAGATCAAAGTGGGTGAATGAACTCCCCACCCCTCCTCACTTCATGGGAACACAAGTTCTTGTTGTAATGCATTTGAATACATTGGAAACATTTTTTTAACCTTTATTTAACTAGGCAAGTCAGTTAAGAACAAATTCTTATTTACAATGACGGCCTACACCGGCCAAACCCAGACGACACTGGGCCAACTGTGCACCACCCTATGGGACAATCACGGCCGGTTGTGATACAGCCTGGATAAGAATTAACTTTTTTTTTCACAGTACAGTAGGGTAACAAATTTAAACAGCACTGCAATTCATTTCCTGTAAACATGCATTTCTGGGGGGTTTGTTGCACAAGATTTGGTCATTTTTTAAGTCCATTGCGAGTCTGTAATTTCCCCCATTGGATAACCCACAGATTTTGTAACATATCTTGGCGCAGCCTCCAATCCTTACAAAAGGTGACCTGAAAATGACCTCCTCTCGCTGGCCATCGTAAATATTTGAAGGAATGTCCATGCAGGTAACAGGCCTCTTACGCTGAACTTTGTCCACATTTTGGAGTGATGGATTTCTCCTCCAGTGCTAAGTGCCTCTTAGACCTGTGTAGGCTGCTCATCACACACACGCACACACACGCATGCACGCACACACACGTCTACTCCCACTTGTGTTGCAAAACGTCTGTTTGAATTTAACCTTCCACTTTCAATAAATTCCACTCACACTGTGTAGACATTCAGTTACAGACCAGATGTTAAAGTGTTAGAATGTGAGGGGAATGGATACATTGAATCAACACTGGAGTTAGTGGTGTCAGAGAAAACGTTCCTATGGAGATTACCACATCTGGGTTCGCATGATTTCGGTCAGACACTAAGGACACTTCGGTTTGTCGTCCATTCTAATTAATGCCTGCAGGCTAGCTTGGTTAAAACAAGAAACATTTGTAAAAAAATAATTAAAAAAAACACTCATTTGTCAAATTCCTAACTTGACTCCTGACTCTTGCAACCACACCCCCCTCCCCCTAAATAAAGAGGAGATAACTGCATCTGTGTTAATGTCCGGGACATTTTCAACTGGATTCAAACTCTCAGCTGCCTAGTGCTGGTCACCCCAACATCCTTGCCCTGTGACCTTCCTGCTCCACTAACCATATAACGGTCATAAGTCATGACCAGTAGACTGTTCCAGTTAGTGGTAAGAATGACTGATCTCAGAGGTAGACCAAATACTGGTTGTCAGTCTCTCCAGAGGCACCTTCATTCTGAGAGTCACTCCCTTGGAGTTGAAAAGTCTGCACCAAGATTACTAGACTTAGACTAAGCAGTAAGAAGACTTGAATAGAGGAACATACACAGGATAGCCTATAGCCTATGTAACAGTATAACTTTAGACCGTCCCCTCGCCCATACCCGGGCGCGAACCAGGGACCCTCTGCACACATCAACAACAGTCACCCACGAAGCATCGTTACCCATCGCTCCACAAAAGCCGCGGCCCTTGCAGAGCAAGGGGACCCACTACTTCAAGGTCTCAGAGCAAGTGACGTCACCGATTGAAACGCTATTTAGCGCGCACCACCGCTAACTAAGCTAGCTGTTTCACATCCGTTACACCTACATAGAAAGATAACATATTTCTATACAACATTAGATCAAATGCTGGCCAGATAAAACCACACATCTTTAGCTATTTCCATGAGTTCACTTGAGCTTGATTTTCATTTCATAATGAAAGACCCATGCACAACTATTAGGTAACTTCAACCATGGGAAATGTTTTTCTTTATGGCAACAAGAAAATCTAGCAAAAAGTACTCAATGTCAGGGTCTCTTGGTTCAGGGCATGCTGTGAAGAGTCTCAACTGACTTGGGAAAGTATGTTGGAAGTTTCTATAAAGAACCTTACTGTCATAACAGGACTGTTTATCATTTGGATTCTCTTGGCAGACTGCCTGGCGAGACATCGAGAGCAACATGGGTGTCACATACTATAACTTCCTCTGTCTATTCTCAAGGGCAATAGATGGAAAGTTGCCTACAAGTTGAGGTTCGTGATAGTATAGTACAACACTTCCTTTGATCCTGTAGTCCTTAATTAGTCTTGTTTCTCTTTCAACAACAACTTCTATAACAGATGCATAGATGTTGAACAGACCAGATGACTTTATAAACAAGACCTCAACTTTATGGCTAAATTGTATTGTGTAAACACAGTGATGCTATTTTAATACACTAATATATCTGATGCAGCACATCAGATGATTGTTTATTCAATATTTCAATGTGTTGTGTACCCATCCCTATTAAAATAAACCATAAATGAAATTAAATCTAGGCCTATGCATGGTGAGACCCCAGTATTTGACTACCCTTTGGAACTTCCTCAAAGGTAAGCCTCTCCAACTGATGAAAGAGGATGCTGACAGAGTCCAGAAACTCGGGGAGGAATCCAAAAATCTCCCATTGACATCAATGCATTGTTTCTGCAAAAGTCTGAGCCTTGTGATTCCCTGGTGCTAAAAGTCTCCTGTAGACTGTTATCCTCCTTTTATAACGTGGTGAACAACAGCAACACTAGACAATGTAATGAACGCATGGTGACCTGCACAGGTTTCCTCTCTAATGCATCATGCATCCTCACACTTGTGATGGATGTGTCGGGGATGTCTGTAATCATTAACTGATAGACCTGGTTTGGTCATAACTCACAGTCCCAAACAGCCACAGCTCAGAGGACTGATCTCCATACAAAGCAGACAACCATTGGCTGAACATTCAATATTTGGACAACTGTGTGTTTTTCTCTAGTTTATCAGCACAGTCCACTGGGACAGATGGTACCTTGGGGTGCAGGGCAGTGATGTTGGTGATGTGGTCTATGGCAAGGGTATTATTGGTGATGGAGTGCCCGGTTTAACCTCTGTTTTAATTCTGCTTATTAAGCCTGGTTATAGCACTCTGGTAATCAACATGGCGCAATTAAGACAATTGCCTTGTTAATCACAGACGTATTTGTGTAGACATAAACAAGAGGCTCTTGGCTGAGTAAACATATTGTAACGATTCTCTTCTTGTGAAGTAGAGGCGGACCAAAGCGCAGCGTGGTGGTTGTTCATTGTAATTTATTGACGACACTATACATGAACAAACTAACGAAAAAACAAGAAACGTGAGAACTCAAAACAGCCCTGTCTGGTGCAAACACAAAAACAGGAACAATCACCCACAAACACACAGTGAAACCCAGGCTACCTAAATATGGTTCCCAATCAGAGACAATGACGAACACCTGCCTCTGATTGAGAACCATATCAGGCCGAACATAGAACTAGACAAACTAGACATGAAACATAGAATGCCCACTCAGATCACACCCTGACCAACCACAACATAGAAATATACAAAGTAAACTATGGTCAGGGTGTGACACATATTCACAGTTACATGTTTCATAGCAGAGATCAACCACAGTTGATGACCTCCTTGAGTTTCAATCTCACACCAGTAGCAGTCCCTTGGCTGGCTAGAAAATATCAATAGGTTTGTAATGGATTTACAAATGTTACATGAATAAATATCGCAAAAATATATCCTATTCTACCATCAGGGAAGAGTTCAACAAAACACACTTAGATCATGCATCTCTCACCTGGTTTCCCCTCCCCTCCCCACCCCACCCCACACACACGTTCACTTGTCTCCCCCCTCCCTAAACGTGTTTCTCAAGGAAAAGCCATCCGCTCCATTAGGGCAGTTGGAGGGGTGGGGGACGGACATGAAATGGGAATTGTAGGATGTGTGTGTACGTGTGGTGGGCTGCACAGTGGGACCATGCTAGTGTTATTTTTAGCTCCCTGGGGAAGATTATGGTTTGTGGAGCAAACAACAGCAGCAGTAGCAGGCAAGGAACAGGCCTAATGTCTGTCAGCCGGCCACGGCCAGATAACATATCACCTTGGAAACTTGTGCTGGTTGGAGGGTGGTGACTGGGAACACTCAGCTAGAAGTAAACACAGACCCTCTCATCCTCCCCTCCTCTTCCCTCCATGCCTACCCTCACTAAACGAGGCTACACTCTTTTCCATCACTAGCTCGGCATGCCTGTCCAGTGTGGGTTTTTCCATATTGCCCTCTTTTTTTCCCTCCTCCTTTGGTCTTCAGCAACACATGCAAAGTAGTATGTCCAGGAAAAGTCCTCTTTCTTAAAATGGTTAACCATACACTCTTAGAAAAAAAGGAGCTATCTAGAACCTAAAAGGGTTCTTCGGCTGTCCCCATAGGAGCACCCTTTTTGGTTCCAGGTAGAATTGTTTTGGTTCCAGGTAGAACTCTTTTGGGTTCCAAGTAGGACCCTTTCCACAGAGGGTTCTACATGGAACTCAAAAGTGTTCCACGTGGAACCAAAAAGGGTTCTCCTATGGGGACAGCCAAAGAACCCTTTTGGAACCCTTGGAGAGTACATGTAGTTTAAAGCAGTCATTGAATGAAATAAGAATGATGGATCAATGAGACATTGAGAGATATTGAACTCTTGAAAGGAGAAATCTGTCAGCGATTCATATTGAACCCATACTCTTGTTATTGTTCAACTCCACTATCCCCATAAGAGGGCAATCAGGCAGCGGGGGAAAAAGAACACCTCACATTTACTTCATCTGGCATCTACTCACTCTGAGCTCTCAACAGGGCAGGGAGCGATAACTGGAGGAGCAGCCCCTGCACATGCATGACACGTGACGGTGGTGATGAGTATGTGTGCATGCATATGTCTTTCAGCGGAGGCTGGTGGGAGGAACAATAGCAGGACTGGCTCATTGTAATGGCTGGAATGGAATTAATGGAACGGAGTCAAGCATGTGGTTTCCACATGTTTGATGTGTTTGATACCGTTCCATTGATTCCATTCCAGCCATTACAATGAACCTGTCCTCCTATAGCTCCTCCCACCAGGGGGGGGGGGGGGGGGGGGGGTCCAGCAATACAAGGCCACAGGTAGTAGTCCCCATGGTGATGCACTGACCAGCTGGCTGCAGTGCAGTCGGTCATGATGTAATGTTTGTCCAGTTCTTTCCCTCCTCACTCTCTCCAGTTCAAAGATCAGGCGTGGTGGAGTGACCAGGTGTTCACACAGGGTATAAAAGGGATAGCAGCGGTGACAGGCGTGCACTGGACAGACAAGCAGCACACACTACAAGGGCTGCACAGAGACCTCACACCACTACCTCTTAACTTTATCAGACAATACACACAGAACTATGGTACTGCCAGCGGGCAACTCAGCAGACACCTCTGCTCTTCTGACATAAGATATCAGACAAGGCAGCAGCTATAGATCAGTTGTCGAAGACTGTACTTAACGTTAGTGTGACTGTCAGATACAGTGAACTAGAGAGCAGCCATGGACACCGTCCACGCCTATGGGGTTAGCACCACACGATACCTCCAGACTCACTACAGGGACACTCAGAGCTGGTTCCTGTTTGTTTCCATGGCAGCTGACCTGCGGAACACCTTCTTTGTCTTCTTCCCTGTGTGTTTCCACCTGCGGGAATCAGTGGGGGTCAAGCTGGTCTGGGTGGCTGTGGTGGGAGACTGGCTCAACCTTATCTTCAAATGGTAGGTGACTGCTAATACTAATACTAATCACAGTGCTCAGATGCTAAGATAAAGAATAACAATATAATATGTATATTTCCAGGATGAAAATACTGCAGGTTCCAAATGTTTTAACTATGCTATGAGAACGATCCAACAGATGATCCCTCCATTTCGTATGTTGCCAGACAGAGGAGGATTCAATATGTGATACATGATATATTACTCTCTCATGTCTACACAGGATCCTGTTTGGCGAGCGTCCCTATTGGTGGGTTCAAGAGACTCCTTACTATGCCAACTCATCAGCGCCACAAATTGAGCAGTTCCCTATGACCTGTGAGACTAGTCCAGGTGAGTGCCTGTTTGTCTGCTGCTGGTGGCAAAACCACTTTCCCTTCTGGAGAATCCGTGCAGTATTTTCAACTCAAATGAATTAAATTCCATTATTATTTTTTTAATTTTTTAAAAATCTTTATTTAACTAGGCAAGTCAGTTAAGAACAAATTCTTATTTACAATGACGTCCAACCAAAAGGCAAAAGGACTTCAGGGGGGCTAGGATTAAAAATACAAATAAATTAAATAAAAATATAGGACAAAACACACATCACGACAAGAGAGACAACACAACACTACATACAGAGAGACCTAAGACAACAACATAGCATGGATGCAACACATGACAACACAGCATGGTAGCAACACAACATGGCAGCAGCACAACATGGTAGCAGCACAAAACAGGGTACAAACATTATTGGGCACAGACAACAGCACAAAGGACAAGAAGGTAGAGACAACAATACATCACGCAAAGCAGCCACAAAGCAGCTCTCAGTAAGAGTGTCCATGATTGAGTCTTTGAATGAAAAGATTGAGATAAAACTGTCCAGTTTTAGTTCTTGTTGCAGCTCGTTCCAGTTGCTAGCTGCAGCAAACTGAAAAGACGAGCTTTAGGGAACTTTAACAGAACGTGACTGGCAGAACGGGTGTTGTATGTTGAGGATGAGGGCTGCAGTAGATATCTCAGATAGGGGGGAGTGAGGCCTAAGAGGGTTTTATAAATAAGCATCAACCAGTGGGTCTTGCGACAGGTATACAGAGATGACCAGTTTACAGAGGTGTATAGAGTGCAGTTTGATTCAGTTGGATTCCATTTAGTTCGCAATTTTTCTTTCAAGCAAAACTGTACTTGACAGCAGTTCTCCTCTCACAGGAAGTCCGTCGGGTCATGCCATGAGTGCTGCAGGGGTTTACTACGCTATTATCTCATCACTCCTCGCCATCCTCCTCAAGGAACATGGGGGTCACATCAAGAACTGGTAAGAGGACAAATTCTGTTGTTTATGTTGTTTATCAGAGTTTATCCGCTAGACACAATTATCTAGATTGAATGATCCAACTCTAGGTGACTGTGTGTCTTTCCCCGTGTGTGTGTGTGTGTGTGTGTGTTTGTGTGTGTGTGTGTGTCAGGTGTGTCCGCGGGACCCTGTGGGCTGTCTTCTGGTGTGTGCAGGTGTGTGTCTGCCTCTCCAGGGTTTTCATTGCTGCCCACTTCCCTCACCAGGTTGTCGCTGGGGTCGTCACAGGTCAGTGGAGAGCCCCAACTCTTATACCGAATTCTAAATCAAACCCTACACCCTACCCTGTTGTGTATGTGTGCCATTCAGAGGGTAAATGGGCAAGACAAAAGATTTAGGTGTCTTTGAACGAGGTATGGTAGTAGGTCCCTGGCGCCTTTGTTAGGTGTTTTCCCAATTGAGAACATTCAAGTGAAAGCTGGGAAAGAACTTCTCTTTGACAAGCCTGTCCGTTTTCTTAGGCATCCTAGTGGCGGAGATCTTTGACCAGATCCAGTGGATCTACAGGGCTAGCCTGAGGTGCTACGTCTACACCACCCTCTCCCTGCTCTCCTTCGCTGTGGGCTTTTACCTGGTCCTCAGGGGCCTGGGGGTGGACCTGCTCTGGACCCTGGACAAGGCCCAGCGCTGGTGCCAGCGGCCCCAATGGGTCCACATAGACACTACACCCTTCGCCAGCCTCCTGCGCAACACCGGCACTCTGTTAGGCCTGGGCTTGGGCTTGCACTCGCCCCTCTACGCCGAGGCCCGGAGAGTTGGCGGTGGCGCCACCTACAGGCTGGCATGTGTGGGCGCCACACTGCTGCTGCTCCACCTACTGGACTCATTCAGGCCACCAGCCCACACCAGGGCTCTGTTCTACCTGCTGTCCTTCTGTAAGAGTGCCACTGTGCCCCTGGCCACTGTGGGCATAGTGCCCTACTGCGTGGCCGGGGCAGCGGGACAGAACGGAAAGAAACACCAGTTTTGAACTAATTCAAACTTATTGTAATTCTGTGAAAAATGCCATGATGGGACAGACAGAGGCGGACTGTCATAGGAGAGGCAGGAAAGTTCACCCCAGTTGAAAGGGCTTGAAGGTCGGTCAATAGACACTTGTTGCTGCATGAGGTGGATGTTTTATATTAGATTTCTTATTTTATTTTTTGTCACATGCACAGATGTAGTTGCAGTGTACAGTGAAATTCTTAAGCTCCGAGCTCCAGCAGTGCAGGTGTGAATGAAACAATAAAAAAATATTATTATTATTATTATTATTATTATGTATACATGTTTACAACATGACAATGGTAAATATAAATGTTCATTGGGTGAGGGCAGGGTAATTGTCCGTTGGGGGGGATAAAATGTCCATTGAGAGATCAGCTGTCGTTTTTCAATGGAGAAGGGCTGGTGCAGTGCAGTGGTCATGGACAGGGCTTGCCCTGAGAAATTAGACAGCATAATAAATCCGTTATTAGCTCACTACTTGGTTTTCTTTTCATATGATATGAGAGAATATTATTTTAAAATTAAATATATATATATTTTTTATTGTGTACAATCCACATGAATCATGCTCTATGAAACAGACACTTTTCCTGTAAATGCCCTGTGATTTATAATACCCAATGGCACATTTTATTTGACAATCAAATAGCATAATTAATAATCACTTACTGTAGATAGACCACAGTTCATTTATTTGTTATCGCTCTCAGCCAGAAAAGCCTGTGGAGGATTCCGTCTTTAGATTGTAAAATCAAGAAGCACTCCCAATCGGTTTGTTGTCTTCATGAAATATTGTTATAGGGAGAGAAGGAGGGTGAGCATAGAATTACATATATACTGAACAAAAATATAAACGCAACAAAGTGTTGGTCCCATGTTTCATGAGCTGAAACCAAAGATCCCAGAAATGTTCCATACGGACAAAAAGCAGATTTCGCTCAAATGTTACGCACAAATTGGTTTTACATCCCTGTCATTGAGCATTTCTCCTTTGCCAAGATAATACATTCACCTGACAACTGTGGCATATCAAGAAGCTGATTAAACAGCATGATCATTACACAGGGGGAGCGTGCAATTGAATGACTGCAGGAATGTCCACCAGAGCTGTTGCCAGATAATTGAATGTTAATTTCTCTATCATAAACTGCCTCCAACGTTGTTTTAGAGAATTTGATAGTATGTCTAACCCGGCTTCACAACCGCAGACCACGTGTACTGCAGTCCGCCGCGAAACCGACTTCAGTGGGCAAATGCTCATCTTCGATGGCCACTGGCAAGCTGGAGAAGTGTGCTCTTCACGGATGAATCTCAGTTTCAACTGTACCAGGCAGATGGCATTGTGTGAGCGAGTTGTCAATTTTGTGAACAGAGTGCCCTATGGTGGTGGTGGGGTTATGGTATGTGCAGTCATAAGCTACGGACAATGAAAACAACTGCATTTTTATCAATGGCAATTTGAATGCACAGAGATAACGTGATGAGATCCTGAGGCCCATTGTCGTGCCATTCATCCGCCGCAACCACCTCATGTTTCAGCATAATAATGCACGGCCCCATGTCGCAAGGATCTGTACACAATTCCTGGAAGCTGATAATTTCCCAGTTCTTCCATGGCCTGCATACTCACCAGACATGTCACCCGTTGAGCATGTTTGGGATGCTCTGGATCGACGTGTAAGACAGCCTGTTCCGGTTCCCGCCAACATCCAGGAATTTCGTACAGCCATTGAAGAAGTGGCCACAATCAATAGCCTGACCAACTCTATGCGAAGGAGATGTGTCGGACTGCATGAGGCAAATGGTGGTCACACCAGATACTGACTGGTTTTCTGATACAAAACCATACTTTTTTTGTTAAAGGTATCAGTGACCAACAGATGCATATCTGTATTCCCAGTCATGTGAAAGCCATAAATTAGGGCCTAATGGATTTATTTAAATTGACTGATTTCCTTATATGAACTGTAACAGTAAAATCTTTGAAATTGTTGCATGTTGCATTTATATTTTTGTTCAGTATAGAACTCTATAGAACTCGGTGGGAGTGAGACTTAGTAGCAAAGACTGTGTGTGGGGGAGGGGAGGTCAGCTACACAAGACCTCCCCTGATATACACTCAATCAGCGCTCTATGATGAATGAATGGTCTATGTACATCCTCATCAAACTTCTCACTATTCATCTTGTGTACTGTACTGTATTTTACCTCAGAAAAAAAATACACAGTCTATTTTTATGTAAACTGTATGAGTCAGTGTATTTCACTGTACATTATCTGGGGTCCTTGGGATGTCCGTACCTCTAGACCCTAACCTTACATTTCAACTTGTAGTGGGTAGGGACTTCCCATGGATTCCGGATAGCAAAGGGCCTTTACACAAGGGACCATCATGTACACGTTACAACACTGCCATCTAGTGGCCAATTGAATAACAGTAGAACCGTTTCAAAACATTCCGAAACGTGTCGACTTGCTTGAACATACCACGGAAGTGTGAGACAAACGTTGAGCGGCATCTCCAGTCAACCAGTTTCATTAGTGAGCATTTTCATTTTAAAACGCTGTTTATTTTTTACAGCTAAGGGATAGCTAACGTCTTAAAACAGACACCGTTAAAGTGAAATATGCCTCGGAGAAAGGTAAGAACTTGGTTTATTTATATACGTAGTTGTAAAATACAGGTGACTGACTCATGCTAGCTATATCTAATGTCAATTTGTTTAGCTAACTTACTATCATGTCGAAATGTCACTATAACGTGACAGATAGGAGCTAATTGAGTCCTGGTTGGCCTTAAAGCATAGCACAATCAATTTTGTGTAACATTTAGAATAGCACAAATGCCATGGCAAGCTGATGCGATACTGGTCTAGTTAATGCTAACTAGCTATCCATGAGTGTGTTCATTCATGGCTATAGTGATGGGGCGCATTTGAACATCATTTCACAATCGCTTTAGCTATCTAACGTAGTTATCTATCTTACAGATGAACTACCAGCTAGCAGTGATATAACCAAAAGCTTGGTGGAACAGGCCCGCAGGGTGTACGGAAAGGTGTTATCTAGGTTCAAACCTCTCTGGCTGAAGCTAGTTGAATCCTGCTGGTGGTGAGGCAAATACTTGTCTTCCTCAAAACAACGATTTCATTGGATTGATTCAGGAATAACATAGTGTCAATTGGTTTAATTTTCTCCTGTCCCGCCTTTCCTCACTTGCAATTGGTTAAAGACACATAGTGCCCTCAAGATTGTTAAACCATTTTCATCTCGAAATAATTTTCGCTACGCTAGTTGTCAACGTAACAGTATGGTAATGTTGATATGCATGGTCCGTTGCATGTTCATGTTTGTTTTGGAACATTTATGGAGTGGATTTCAGTTCTGACTGTTAGTAAATGTTTTGACATGGTGCATTGTGGGAAAAGTACTACGGAAGTGTTGCTTGTACACATGCTCCTCCTCCACATTAATCAAGATGTAAACCATTGACGCTTGTAAACAATGTTTTCGGTGATTCTTGTATTTTATGTGCTTGTGCTGTTGGATTAGGACTTTTTTTCTGTGTAGAGTATTAGATAGTATTCCAGTCCAGTTTGCTTCAAAACATACAATGCCTTCAGAAAGTATTCACATACCCTTGACTTATTCCACATGACACCCTGAATTCAAAATAGATTAAATATGTTTTTTTTCTCACCCATCTACACACAATCTACACACAATACCCCATAAGTATAATGACAAAGTGAAAACATGTAGTTTAGAAATGTTAGCAAATGTATTGAAAATGAAATCAGAATTATTCACACCTTTGAGTCAATGCATGTTAGAATCACATTTTTTCTGGGTAAATCTAAAAAAAAAAACGTTGCACACCTGGATTGTGCAATATTTTCACATGATTATTTTTTTTAATTCTTCAAGCTCTGTCAAGGTGGTTGTTGAGCATTCCATTTTCAAGTCTTGCCATAAACTTTCAAGCCGATTTAAGTCAAAACTGTAACTAGGCTACTCAGGAACATTCAATGTTGTCTTGATAAGCAATTATTGTGTATATTTTGCCTTGTGTTTTAGGTTATTGTCCTGCTGAAAGGTGAATTTGCCTCAGTGTCTAGGTTTTCCTCTAGGATTGTGCCTGTGCTTAGCTCTATTCCATTTATTTTATCCTAAAAAATTCCCTTGTCCTTGCTGATGACAAGCATACCCATAACATAATGCAGCCGCCACCATTCTTGAAAATATGAAGAGTGGTACTCAGTGATGTGTTGGGATTTGCCCCAAATATAACGCTTTCTATTCAGGACATAAAGTACATTTCTTTGCCACATGTTTTTGCAGTTGTAGGGGGCTCTCACACAATTGGTTTGGTGTGTTTTTTCTGACCTCTGGTGCGTTTACCCCCTTAGTTGGGCTCGTTTGGACTGGTGTGATTACTATCTGCACTCGAAAGCACACTAAACAACACACCGTGATTTGCTCAAGAAGGGTGTACTCTGTCCGATTCTATTCATACCGTGGTGCGGTTCACTGCAGGTGAGAATGCAGTCCGGGCTAAACACAGGAAAATATCCTATCACATTTTTTTTTCTCACCTTTATTTAACCAGGTTGGCCAGTTGAGAACAAGTTCTCATTTACAACTGCGACCTGACCAAGATAAAGCAAAGCAGTGCGACACAAACAAATGTACAGTCAATAACACAATAGAACAAAAAGTCTATATACAGTGTGTGCAAATGGCGTGAGGAGGTAAGGCAAGAAATAGGCCATAGTGGCGAAGTAATTACAATTTAGCAAATTAACACTGGAGTGATAGATGTGCAGATGATGATGTGCAGGTAGAAGTACTGGTGTGCAAAAAAGTAAATAAAAATAATATGGGGATGACGTAGGTAGATTGGATGGGCTGTGTACAGCTGCAGCGATCGGTTAGCTGATGTTTAAAGTTAGTGAGGGAGATATGAGTCTCCAACTTCAGCGATTTTATTTATTTATTTTTAATTGATATTAATTTGTTTTTGTTTTTTTGTGCAATTCGTTCCAGTCATTGGCAGCAGAGAACTGGAAGGAAAGGCGGTGTTGGCTTTGGGGTCACCTCACTGACCAAGGCTCCGATTGCTAAGTTTGGCTGGGCGGCCAGCTCTAGGAAGAGTATTGGTGGTTCTAAACTTCTTCCATTTAAGAATGATGGAGGCCACTGTGTTCTTGGGGACCTTCAATGCTGCAGGCATTTTTTTGGTACCCTTCCCCAGATCTGTGCCTCGACACAATACTGTCTCGGGGCTCTACGGACAATTCCTTCGACCACATGGGTTGGTTTTTACTCTGTTATGCATTGTCGACTGTGGGACCTTGTATAGTCAGGTTTGTGCCATTCCAAATCATGTCCAATCAATTGAATTTACCACAGGTGGACTGCAATCAAGTTGTAGAAACATCTCAAGAATGATCAATGGAAACAGGATACACCTGAGCTCAATTTCGAGTCTCAAATCAAATCTTATTTGTCACATACACATGGTTAGCAGATGTTAATGCGAGTGTAGCGAAATGCTTGTGCTTCTAGTTCCGACAATGCAGTAATAACCAACAAGTAATCTAGCTAACAATTCCAAAACTACTACCTTATAGACACAAGTGTAAGGGGATAAAGAATATGTACATAAAGATATATGAATGAGTGATGGTACAGAGCGGCATAGGCAAGATACAGTAGATGGTATTGCGTGCAGTATATACATATGAGATGAGTATGTAAACAAAGTGGCATAGTTAAAGTGGCTAGTGATACATGTATTACATAAAGATGCAGTAGATGATATAGAGTACAGTATATACGTATACATATGAGATGAATAATGTAGGGTATGTAAACATTATATTAGGTAGCATTGTTTAAAGTGGCTAGAGTCTCATAGCAAAGGGTCTGAATACTTATGTAAAAAAAGGTTGCCTTGTCATTATGGGGTATTGTGTGTAGATTGAGGAGGGGGAAAAACGGTTTAATATATTTTAGAATAAGGCTGTAACGTAACAAAATGTGGAAAAAGTCTCTATGGGTCTGAATACTTTCCGAATGCACTGTAGGCTACTGAATATAGCCTATTCACGTCGCAGTTAGAGCGGCTATTGCGCTTTTTCCTCCCACATGTTGGAAGACAACGAAAGTAATAGGAAGATTGGGGCACACAAGTGATGCTTCGTGATAATCATAAATAGATTCAACGATAGCATTGTGTTCATACAAGCTAACAGGAACCAAACCAAATAATCGTCATGTTTATGTTACTGATGTGCATAACTGATGACCGATCTTCCCTTTTGTTCTATGAAAGAGGAATGCTGGGAGCAGCTCCGATGGCACTGAGGATTCAGACTTCTCTGCTGACCATGAGCACACAGACCGAATCGAGACCTATGGGAGAACACGGAGGAACACGCGCCTCACCCGGGCTTCGCTGCGACTCAGCCAAAGTTCACAAGGTAAATATGCCTTTTCAAATCAAATATTTGTCACATGCGCCGAGTACAGTGGCTTACTTACAAGCCCTTAACCAACAATACAGTTTTGATATGGAACTGTCATGAGATGGCCAATATATTTATATTGTTATGTTTCTGCATCAAGAACTTGCTGAATAACTATGAATCCTATATGAATCCCTTGGATTCCAGCCCTATGAGTTTTTAGTCTAGGTCATTGAACCAAATGTTATGACAATAATCTAAGTCAGAAGATTCAAAATGAAGATACTGAATGTAATGCTGGGGTTCTCTTTTGTCTGTCTGTAGCTATACCCATAGATGTGCTCATGGGTTATTATCGCTTGCTGTACAATAGCCATTGTATATCAGCATTCAAACTCATAAACTATGAATAGGTTTAGACAGCAGTCATCCCCCCTGATCCCTATTCGGTTTGGCAGTCATGGTTTGAGTAGAGGATGATATAGTTTCCACTCCCTTTTGTTATTGAAAAAAAACTGGATGCATTCTATGTGGTTTTTAAAAAGCTTGGCATGTCCCTTGGTCCTCAATTTGACAACTGAACTGATATTGTTATTAAGTTGTTATACACAACAAGTAGCCTACTG
Source organism: Oncorhynchus mykiss (assembly GCF_013265735.2). Classification (NCBI taxonomy): domain Eukaryota; kingdom Metazoa; phylum Chordata; class Actinopteri; order Salmoniformes; family Salmonidae; genus Oncorhynchus; species Oncorhynchus mykiss. The sequence continues at coordinate 41,548,955 of NC_048577.1, read as the reverse complement.
CTTGGGCCTATGTTTTGTTTGTTGCCTGTACTCTACTGGTCAGTTATGTTGTGGAAACGAATCCGTTTGTTAAGGGAGCGTACGTAAGTGTCTCTGCTTGACGAGACAAGAGTTGTAGCTCCTAGCCTGCTACATTACTGCTGAGGGCCAGAGACCCCTGTAGACATCTGTTTAAAAAAAATGTGTTTTTAGATTCCAGCCCTGTCCAGATCAGCCCAGCAGAGGTGGTGACCTTCTCTGCCCGGCGTGTGACCCGTAGCCGTAGTCTGCAGCAAGGGCCGCCGGTCACCCCCAAGAAATACCCTCTGCGCCAGAGTCGCTCTTCGGGGTCGGACACGGAGCAGCATGCGGAGGGTAGGAGGAGGAGGCAGCATGGTCACTTTCTCTCACAGTTCCCCCTGCTCCATTGTCCACACCCGAGAGCTGGCCACCCACTGCGTTATTTATGTTATATTTTCATTGTATTATTTTAAGTTTTCAAAGAGGCAGTGATGCTCAACCAGTGCTTTTCTAATCTTTAAGTTTGTTTTGGGCTTGTGTCCTCAAACATAGATGATTTGAGCTTGTGTTGTCCTCCACATGTTATTCCACTCATTTGTTATGTTTCTCAGACAGTTCTGTTGAAAATTGCAGCCTATGCTTGTAGCTACCATCCCTATTGATTCCTTTGGGTTTCCGTTGCTGGTGTGGTGGGGTCGTTGTATGCGATCATGTATTGGGTGTTTGGTGTCATGATGAGTCATCATCCCCTCCTGTCCTGTTTCATTCCACCCAAGGCATGTTTTTCCAAACCTGAAGGGGGTGTGCAAGAATTGTGAAAAATAAATGCATCACCAAAAGCATCACATTGACAAAAAATATGTAGCATAGTGTGTGTGTATAACAGCATCACAACAAAATGAAATCTTGTGTCTTGAAACTGTATAAACATGGTACTGTGAGAGGGTGGTGAGATAGTTGGAATGTCCTCATTCACAATTCTAGATACAAGCCAGGCACTTGAAATATGAATTAAGCCCCATCATGTGGGCTCCCAAGTGGCACAGCGGTCTAAGGCACTGCATCTCAGTGCTAGAGGTGTCACTACAGACCCTGGTTCGATTCCAGGCTGTATCACAACTGGCCGTGATTGGGAGTCCCATAGGGCAGCGCACAATTGGCCCAGCGTCGTCCGGGTTTGGCCGGTGTAGGCCGTCATTGTAAATAAGAATATGTTCTTAACTGACTTGCCTAGTTGAATAAAGGTTACATTTTTTATTTTGTATTAATAAGAATTTGTTCTTAACTGACTTGCCTAGTTAAATAAAGGTTAAATAAAGGTCAAATAAAAAAGTGAGTAGTGTGGAGATTGTGTGGAGAATGTGTGCAGTGTGGAGATTATAACAGAACATGGCCAAGATGTTCAAATGTTCATAGATGACCAGCATGGTCAAATAATAATCACAGTGGATGAAGAGGGTGCAACAGGTCAGCACCTCAGGAGTGAAAACAGCAGGTCTGGGACAGGTAGCACGTCTGGTGAACAGGTCAGGATTCCATAGCCGCAGGCAGAACAGTTTGAAACTGGAGCAGCAGCACAGCCAGGTGGACTGGGGACAGCTAGGAGTCATCAGGCCAGGTAGTCCTGAGGCATGGTCCTAGGGCTCAGGTCCTCCTCCGAGAGAGAGAGAATTAGCGAGAGCATACTTTAAATTCACACAACAATTCCTTTACATGTGTTCTTCTCCCCGTTGGCTCTTCCAGACCTGAAGCGAGCAGCAGACCAGGACGAGTCTCCGCCCCGCACCCCAACAGGGAACGCCCTCTCATCGGAGTCGGACATTGACGTGTCCAGCCCTAACGCCTCTCATGACGAGAGCCTGGCCAAGGAGCTGTCACTCAAAGACTCTGGCAGTGACCTCTCCCACAGGCCCAAGCGCCGCCGCTTCCACGAGAGCTACAACTTCAACATGAAGTGCCCCACACCAGGCTGCAACTCCCTGGGTAAATGATCTCATTCTTAACTGTCAGCTCCACCGTCAATGAGGGCAGGGCATTTTATTTACATAGTTTATTTTTTGTGCAATGTGGACCTCAGAACGCTACACCTTCAAAACACACACTGTTAATTGTTATGTTCTGCATTTGTTTCACTTGACGTTCTGTTTTATTTGTTTTTCAGGCCATTTGACAGGGAAACATGAGAGGCACTTCTCAATATCTGGCTGCCCTCTCTTCCACAACCTCTCTGTAGATGAATGCAAGGTAAATCTACAAGACCTTGGAAGTTGGCCTTAGTGTTGAGGTGTGGGATTCTTGGGCCGTGTCTGAAATCTGTCTGCCTACTCCTTAATAAAACAACATACTGTAGGCATATCTTTAGTAGGGATGGCTTACCAAACGGGATTTCTCTTCACAGACGAGGGCCTCCTCTCGTGACAAACAGGTGGAGGAGCGGACGTTGTCCCACCGGCAGGATGAGAACAGACACGGTACCCGTCACCAGGTACTATGATCCTGGGCCTTTCATTTGGTCGACCATCTCATTTTATCACTACGCTACTGTTTTTGGTTTGGATTTGTCCCTCCTTGCAGTAAATGTTTCAAGAAAGGCAATAGGGCGCAAAATAGGATTTGGATTTAAAGGCAGTATCATGGCCGTTTCATAACATTGCATAATGGATTAGGCCCCAACGGAGAGACAGATGAGGTACAAGGAGAAGGTGACGGAAATGAGGAAGAAGAGGAACTCGGGTCTGCTAAAAGAGCAGAAAGACCAGTACATGGTGAGTGTGATGATCTGACCTCTAATCCAAACTCTAGGAAAGAAAAAACGATCCTTTTCCATTAGTGCCAGAAGAAAAAGCTGTAGCCTACACGTTGTAATACACTCTTATCCCATACGAAAGGTAAACAAATATAATACTTCCAATATTAAAAAGTGTCTCGCAAGCACAGTTTGACAACTGTTCGGACAACAGATATGTTGAAGGTAAATAATGTGTCCGGTTGAAGAGATGTGCTGATTGTTCTGAGGTTAAAGGCTTCTTCTCCCTCTCTGATGTCCCAGGATCACCGGCAGTCCCACGGCAACAACCGAGAGCCCCTCCTGGAGAACATCACAAGTGATTACGACCTGGAGCTCTTTCGAAAAGCCCAGGCACGTGCTTCGGAGGATCTTGTAAGAGAGAGAGAACTCATCGCCCTTCCTCCCATTTTCCTCTTTCTTTTCCTGAGCCTGTACTAGTGACTGTCTGGACTGGGCCCAGTCGACGCCCAGCTCTCACCGTTTATGGTGGGCAGTGCCAGACGGGGAGCATTCTGGGTAATCTGGCTACTCACACTGTCTGGTGTTGTCAGTTACAAGACCGGGTAGTTTATGGAGAAGGTCTTCTTCGCTTTCTTTGAGTTAGATTTACTCTAGCCGATATCTTTAAGAGGCTGCCCTTTCAGTCTTCCAAATCAAAGCTCTCTCTTATCCTTTCCACACACATTTCTAACCTTTTTTTTCTAAATGAAAGCGTAATCTCTGGTCGCTTCCACGGAGAGTAATGAGTTCTCCTCCCGTGGCGCTTTGCCTGCCCCTCTCCCTCGCTGCATTGGTCAAACCTCTCTCTTCCTCCTCCCTTTTCTGTCCCCTCTCCCTGTCCTCCGCCTGGTGCAGGAGAAGCTGCAGGGCCAGGTGGCGGAGGGCAGCAACATGATCAAGACCATTGTGTTTGGCCGCTACGAGCTGGACACCTGGTACCACTCGCCCTACCCCGAGGAGTACGCCCGCCTGGGACGCCTCTACATGTGTGAGTTCTGCCTCAAGTACATGAAGAGTCTGACCATCCTGCGCCGGCACATGGTGAGAACGTTGATGCATGTCAATTAGTTTCTCCGGTGTTTTCTGATTGTTCTTTATGGATGGATTCAGACGTTTCAGAGTGGATCTCAGTTCTGAATAGGTTTTTATATGATGGTCGGTGTTGTTCCTCCCCCTGTACAGGCCAAGTGTGTCTGGAAACACCCACCAGGGGATGAGATCTATCGAAAGGGAAACATCTCCGTCTTTGAGGTGGACGGTAAAAAGAACAAGGTGAGAGATTGCTGTGGTCCCAGGAATGTAATGTTATCCTGCCTTGTGAATGTTATGACTACCCTGCTCTGACCATAGCCCTGCTAAATGACCCTATCGTCCACAGATCTACTGCCAAAACCTGTGCCTTCTGGCTAAGCTCTTCCTGGACCACAAGACCCTATACTACGACGTGGAGCCCTTCCTCTTCTACGTCATGACAGAGGCTGACAACACCGGCTGCCATCTTGTTGGCTACTTCTCAAAGGTAACCAGTTAGTCGTAGTTATAATGCTATGTTTAATTTATAAACTGCTTTTCTCAAACTCGAAACGTCTATGCCCTCCCATTTTAGGAGAAGAACTCGTTCTTGAACTACAATGTCTCCTGTATCCTCACCATGCCACAGTACATGAGGCAGGGCTACGGAAAGATGCTGATTGACTTCAGTGAGTACAGCCACTACCTTGTGGTCTCTCTGTAACTCTACCTGACCTCTGTGTAACCCCGTGTGTGTTCCTGGTTTCTCCCTAACCCTGGTCTCTGTGTAACCCTGTGTGTGGTCTGCCCTCTCCCAGGTTACCTACTGTCTAAGGTGGAGGAGAAGGTGGGCTCTCCAGAGCGGCCCCTCTCAGACCTGGGCCTAATCAGCTACAGGTCCTACTGGAAGGAGGTGCTGCTGCGCTACCTCAACCAGTTCCAGGGGAAGGAGATCTCCATCAAGGAGATCAGCCAGGAGACAGCCGTTAACCCAGTGGACATCGTCAGCACCCTGCAGTCCCTCCAGATGCTCAAGTACTGGAAAGGGAAGCACCTGGTCTTGAAGAGACAGGTATGTCACCTACCATTTCTTCATATATTTATTCTTTAATCAGCCAAGAACAAGTTCTGATTTTAGTATGACGGCCAGGACATTTCTCCAACTAACTGTGGAATTAGTTGGGGTTTGGGTTATTCCATTAGACGTCAGTTCAGTCTCGATATTGTCTTGGACATCCACTTATCATTGAGCCTAGCAGTGCTAACGTGCTACTAACCTCACGGAGCCATCCTTCCAAATCTCATCACGATGACTTTACTATTGGAAGTCTAGAGAACTTTGGTATTGGATTTTGAGTAGAAGTGACGTTTCCCCTCAGGATAGGCTTTTTTTTGTTGCTTTTTTAAATTTGCTTTGTTTCTCTTTCTACCGTGTCAGTCAGTTTGTCTATGCTGTGTTAGTTGGGTATGAATAAATCAAATAAGCTGAAACATGCTAAATATTTAATGGGTTTGAAAAGTGCCAACATGTGTAGTTTCCATCTATACCACTGTTGTCTGTCCTTTTTTTTGTCTTCCTGAGGAGAACTTCCATAGGTTTTGGAATGGAGCGTGACAAACCTTGGCTTCTGAGGCTAACATGCTAACTATCTCCTCCAGGACCTAATCGACGACTGGAAAGCCAAGGAGACCAAGCGTGGCAGCAGCAAGACTATTGAACCCACTGCCTTAAAGTGGACCCCACCTAAAGGAACATAGGACACTTCTTCCCCCTACACCATACCACGCCAACTCTCCAACACAATGACCTGGGTTCAAAGCTCACTATCAGAATAGTTTACTTCAAACAACTTTTTGATCAGTACACTGTGTTAGTGCAGAATTATTGATCATGATTATTGAGAGTCCTAACCAGGCTTATGTAGTAGATCATAATAGCAACAAGAATACTGATGGTGGGTTGCTTGAATCCAGACCCTAGCTTGCCTCACACAACTTCTCAGTAGAACCGTATTAACCTAGTGAGCCAGTCAGTTAGTACGTATGGGAATATAGCTGTCTTTCTGGGGAGGGGTTGAGGTAACACAACAATGTATCCATGTGTCTTGATTGTCTTTAATATTTTCTGTTTGGTTTGGGCTTTATTAGACTTTATTTTGTTATATATTTTTTAAACTTCTGTTTGGTTTTACCACTGTTTTAAGCTGTTTTGGCTAATGTCCTTTTTTAAGCTATTTTACATTTGGCTTCCTGAAAGATTGCCAATTCCCTTTCTTCCCCTTCTCTCCAGTGTGCACTCTTTCAAGTATTTAAAAGCATCGGACTGGTGAAAACGTTGGCTGGAGGAAGTTCCTTACCCCAATCCATTCCTTTTAAATCCACGAGGAAGAGTGCACAAGTAAACACTTTGGGGGAGGAGGAGAAGAACTGGAATTCTAGAGTCAGGCTCTGCCTGAGGCCGAAGTGCGAATTTGATGTCAAGTTCAAGTCATGCTGTCAATATATTTAAATGATGGAGAGAAGATTTTATAGTACAGGTTTGGCAAGACAAAGTATATTTGAAGAAAGTTTTTAAAATGTGCAGGACTGGTTTCCTAGCCGTACTGAGAACTAGATTTGAACATGTCATTGGAAGAGATTTTCTCTAACATGTTGCAGAGGAACAGACAAATGCATGTAGTACACAGCAAAAGAGACTATTTGTCTTGCGCTGTGGTCAACCCATTTTATGTCTGTTAATGTGTATAAGGATAAAATAATGGATGTTACTGACTGTTAGACTGATTGTGCATATACATGGGATGAAACCAGAAATGACCTCCATCTGCTGTGTGTATATAAAGATTTTGAGTTTCCACAGCGACGTATGGCCCTCATCTCAAGAATTTCTAGCCACAATAGGGCAACAAATATATAAAGTGCACATCTTTATAGTTGCAGAAGAAATGGCCTTTGCTGACCATATGTCAAAAGTGAACTCTTTATTAACACCGTAAAGGATTGACAAACTTCACTGTCATTCTGAAATAGTGTTAATCATTGTGTAGAGTTTTGAGTTTTTATTCCGTTGTGTTTCTGGGTTCTTTCTTGTGTGTTTAAAAAAATAAGCTATTTGATCCGTGTATTTGTATGTCATAGGGGAGAAACAAAACAAGCTCAGAATCTGAGAGGAGGTATTTCTTCAAGGCTGCCAAATAGACTGTATATTTCACCACCATATTTCAATGGATCCAGGTTGAACTAGGAAACTAATACTCCAATAATATGGCGTTATGATTCTTTTCAGAATATAAGCACTCGTGTTGGATGTCCAATTTAAATTGCATGTTAAAATAGTTTTGGGCCAGTCCGGCTTCATTCATTCCTTCTGCTTTTGAATGTTAAGTAAAAGTCCTTGAAATATACCTGCCCATCAGATTGTTTACTTCCTTATTTTGACTCTCTAAAACTAGATTGTACACTGTCCACTATATTTTGGGGTATGATTTTGATTTAGTTGCAAAGTTTATGGTTCTTCAAAGAGTCTGTATAATGTCAGCATCTTTGGCATGAATAGATGCTAACTTGGCCTAACATCACACAGATATTATTGCAGGTCAACTTGCAGCTCATTTCACTGTATATTTTATTGGAACCAGAGAAAACACTGCTACAACAGGTCAACTGTTAATTTCCCCAAAACAATTCTCCTTTACCTCTGCCTTTCATATTTTGCCTCCCAACATGTTGCTGTGGGCTGTGTTGTCTTGCCGCTTCCTCCTGTGCCAGTCATGGCAGCTATAGAAAGCAACTCCAGAACAGCTCCATTTACCTGAAACCAGTGTGTGGTCATAATGTTCACCTTCATACAAGCATTTGTTCTTCAATAAGCTATCAAAGACCACTGTCGCTACACAGCAGTCAGCAGTACCTCTGTACAGCATTAATATGTAGATAAGTTGTGTGCACCTGCTTTTGTACTTGCTTCCTCTCCAATAAATCTAAACTCCAAAATGTCTTGATCCTGTGTGCAAGGTGTTCTTTCTGAACTTTCTTGGGCAGCATCCTCTGTTTCCCCAACACTGCAATGTGTTGCTGTCTCGGGTGCATGGATCAGTCTAGTGATTTCATCTCCGCTCCATGGCCTGCACCAATCTGGTAAATCTACACAGTTGAAAGCAAATGAACACTACAAAAAGTGTTGAACAAATTGTTTTTATTAAGGAAATGTGAACAGCATTGAGCCTTTGCCACATAGATTTGTAGGGGTTCACTGACAAATTATCAGCATTTGATATGAAGCACAGAAAAGCAAATAACTTTTCAATTTTAATGAATCTTGAAGTTCAGTGATGGGGCGTGTGAATTATCTTACATTAGACAAATATACCTGTTTGTATGCACAACAATCCATTAATATTATGCAACAACAACAAAAATACTTGACATGACAAGCGGCTTGTATTGCAAAGAAGAGTACAGAATGATACAGTTAAGGAAGGCATAAAATGTCAATTAGTTGCAGCAAATCTCTGACGCAGTTTAAACACAGGTCAAATAATTATTGACCCTTATTACACATTCCTTATGTTACATCAATTAAGCTTTGTTGCAGGTATTGGATTGCTTTGACCTAGATTAATAATTTGAGCAACATTGATTATTACAGTAACTTTGAATAATCAAGTTATATCTTCATCTCTAGTAATACTGGGGCTTGTTCCATTCCTCTTGTGACTCTGGAAAAAACAAATATGGAATAAATACATTAGATTGAAATTGTTCTGAAGAATGATAGCTAACATATTTATCATCTGGCAAGGTGCTTGACTCTACCTCCACTAGAGGACCTTCGACCCATGAGTCCAATATACATTTCTCCTTTATTTCCTGATGAAACACACACACAATATTTATTTTATTTGAGAAATACATAATATAGGCTATAGCCCAAAGCAGGCCAATTAATAATTTAATTAATAATGCTTTCAAAACCTACTTTTCTGCCCCAGTCGAATCGGTTGAGGGACTCCTAAATTGGGAAATGAAATGTGTTTAATTCATTCAAATTTCTATCATTTCTATACATTATAGCCTACAAGCTCATTTTACTATGACCCCCCCCCACACACACACAAAAAAAAACCAGACCAAATTAAAATATCTGAAAGTTGAATTGACCTGAGCTTCGCCCAATTAGTCCATGAAACTTCCGCGAGTTGGACCTCTTGATGGGGTCAGCCACTCGGAAGGCAAAGCCACTTTCCAACGGATCCCTCTGTAACAATAATTGTAACAGTGAATAAGTAACATAAGCCTTCTATCAACCATTGCCATATAAGATGTCCTAAACGTGAAACCCAAAAATAATAGCTTAAACGTAGCAGGACGCTACAACATTCGCTGCTAACCAACTAGCTATGCACTTCAGAAGAAGGACGTGCGTTTTACCTGCCAGTTTTCAATCGACCAAATATCTCCATCGTCGCTGGTTGGGGTTCCCAGGGCACAGTAAACCTGCGCAAAAACTGCAACAATCAAAACCACAAACTTTAAAACGTCCATGTCGGTAAATTTGAGGAAATAGATGATAGGCAGCAGGTGTTTCTTCTGTTTGAAACAAACAGATATCTATTAATAAGCAAAGCCAAAGTTGTAACAGTCTTTATAGTGTGGTCTCTCTCGTGTGCCTGTCAATCGGTAACGCTGTGGTCAGTTTATATTCCAATGTTTTTGCTCCGCCCCTCTCTCCATATAGCATCATATGTGCATTTTTATGAGAGTAAATAATGTTTTTGACATAGCTTTGTGCGCAACTGGTGAGCAAACTCACGAGTGTCTAAAGCCATCTGACCGTTTCTCATGATGCATGTGTTGTTTTTTTCCAACCCATTTATTTCACATGGTGTGTTCGAATTGTTTACCTCTGGATAAATGATCATCCAATGAGGGCAAAACACTCAGAGGTGAGTACTATTGAGTTAGCACAATAAGCAATGACTTATTGAATAAATATATATTGCAGTTGCAGTTGACTTGGTGAAAAAAAATGCTAATTAGATCAATGTTGGACAAATCCAACCCTCTCTAATCAATATATGTATTGAAAAACGTTTCTTATATCTTAACAGTTCTTATTCAGTAATTGCACTCTTTCTATCTCTGTGTCAGACAGGGGAGTCATGCAACCCAAAAACCCGAGGGGGCACAAAGTATGTGAGGATGTCTGGTGGGTGGGCGGCCAGAGAAAGGCTATAAATATAAAATCATAAAAGCTAATTTACAAAATATACCCAGAACGCAATTATGTCATTAATTAGGAATGTATAACATTGCTTTGTTCATTATCACCAATAATTCAGCTATTTGCCAATTTGGAGAATTTAGAATTTTTCAAACATCTGAAACAGCTTTTTTTCTGCAATCGATAGCCATAAGCATTATGCTTCATTCTATGTAAAAACAACATGGTTATTTTTCTGCATATCTAATCATACCTCTTGAGCTGTCTGTATCCTACTGACTGGTGTTTTTTTTATTATTAATAAACTAAATATGTTACTTTGCATTTCTACTCAAATCTGAGTAAAATATTGAAATGAATGAGTCTTATTCAGTACATTTAGTAATTGCTTGCTTTTCTAGTCTACCAACCTTGGCAGCAGGCATGCCAGCTGAGATAGTTAGACAAGCTACTCTAACTTGATAGCCTGAAATTTCTTCTTGGTAGCTAGTTATGAGGTAGGGAGATTGGGAACATATCTGGGCTAGCTAAAGCCAACTTTGCTACAGAAGTAGGATCTTAATTTGATCACTTGAAAAATTAAAGGAGAGATGCACATTCTAGGAGCTCAGATGCAATAATTTAATAACCAAAGTTTTAACAGACAAGCTGTTCACATAGTGTCAAAGGACACACACAGGTGTCTGTAATCATGGCCGGGTGTGGCCTGATATCATTGGTTAATTCTCAGATATAAAAATAACATACCAAAAACATGAATGGATAGCATATGATCATAGATACAATTTGGCTACATAGGCCTACAAACATTTACAATAGTAAAATCACAATAATCACAAGAATGGCTTCAGATAAAAGTCTACGTTAAGACCGAAAGGAACAATGGTCTTTAAATTAAAGATCCAGGCAGCCTCTCGTTATAACAATAAATTGTCAAGGTCACCCCCTCTCCTATGGAGGGTGACATGTTCGATGACGATATAAAGTAGGGATGAAATCGAGTGGTTTGCTTCCAAAAACTTAATTTGATCACCCTGTTGCAGCATAACTTTCCTGCAATGCCGGAAATGTAACACTTGTAGTGTATTTGAGGTTTAAAAAGGTTTCTGAAGTCTGTCATTTCCACTTTGAAATAACAGACTTGATTTTCAATTACAAAAAATGTATCATTCCTTACAAAAAATTGCATCAATTATAATCCACATAATATTTCCTATTGCTGCAGGATTATTTTCCTGCTGTAGTAAACTGCCTCAAATTAACATCCTACATATGTAGGTGTCTAGTAGTATTACAGAGAAACAATAACAACAAATTAAACAAAAACATGTCATGTTCTTTTTTTTTCCTTCCCCAGGACACACCTGAGGGGGCACGTGCCCCTGTGCCCCTTATGGGCATGACACCTCTGGTGGCAGATCTGCATGTAGCATGTAGGCCTACATCTTCCATGTGTTTTATGGCATGTGTCACATAGCAGGCATAGGCTAAGGTCTATGTTAATACACACATACAATACATACATTAAAATACAGGCTGGATATACACCACAAGAAAGAACAAAATAACATGCTACACACGTGTTGGTTATATCATCCCTCTAATGATAGATGGACCAATTCCAGGCTGAAGTACAGGTGCTATTGGATGTGTGTGACAAGAGTGGTTCAATCAGCACATAGCCATGTGTTTTGCATTCAATATCCCAGCCAGTCACAAAGGTTCCTAATATCCTCATTGTCTTTTTGGACATTGGGGTCAACTCTAGGGATGAATCTGTAAAATGAGATTGCGGCTCTATCCAGCTCAATCCTACCCAGGCCACAGAGGTTGTTTCAGTGAAATGGCAGGTCTCACTGAGTAGGCAGTCAATCTCAGGCATGTTGCTGCCTCATGTCTAGAGGTGTGAATATGTGCCAGGAAGATCAGGCTGGCTGGGAAGTTAAGTTAACTTAGCGTCTTTGACAGGATTCACTTTTTTTAATATGATTGATAAAAAACAAAAAAAGCATATGTAATACAATGAATGTATCATTGAAGTAGAACGATTGATACAGGTGAGAGGTTATATAGAACCCGCCAGAATTACATGATAGAAGTGCCTGTAATCAAGCTGTATTGAAAATCAGACCCATTTGAAAATCATTCTCCATTGAAGTCATAAGGGTCAGTATCAATGGACATTGTGGACGTCATCAGGAGATAATGACACATTTCTGGAAGATAAAAAACTGAAATAAATGTTTAGTCTAGTCATCTTTTTTTGTTTGTTTTACAGTCCTGCTTCAGCCATATAACTGAAACAACATTTTGGTAACATAGCTGTGTTGTGTTAATCATGTCTAGCACAGCTCAAGAGATCAGCCAAATTAGATGGAGACATAGCAGCCATGTTGTTGAGTAGTTTTCTCCCAGCTATCTGACCTTTCAGAATCATAAAACACACAGCATTCTGCCCATCGATGCGCGCACATCATTTTTGCGACGTTGTCAGGCAACCCATCTACAAAGAGCAATAAATAGCAATAAAGAATGTTAGTCTTCAAGTTTTCAACATCTGGCATCAACTTGAAAGCTTCTTTATTAGTTATTGTAATTCATTCGGGAATTAGCCTGCTAATTTGGATTGTTACGCAACCCTACACACATATGCTACATCTTATAACTCTGAGGGTATTAATGAGCAAAAATGTGTTCCTAGAATTGGACCTCATTGAAAAGTCATCCCACCTGGGCGATACATGTCAGCCATTTCTATTACAGGTACCGAGGAATGCATAGGTTAGATTGACTTCAAGCCAATTAGGATGAGAATTTATGTCAGTTCCTTCTCAACACTTCTGCCTTCAGTCTGGAATGTCACACTGCCAACTAAAACGCTCCTCAGGGAGAGCATGATTAGTCCCTAGTGTTCTCTCTCTTGTTCCACCGATCAAATCAAATGAAATCAAGCATTTCAGACATGGAATGAAACGCAATGTGCTTTACAGGGAAAAATAATGAATAACCTACGAAAATAAAAACTGAAATATTTACTACACAGCAAACGTCAGATAAACCAACACAGTTTTGGCCCTCAGGTTCTCTGACAGGCTATTCCAGAGGCTGGGGGTATAATAACTAAAAGCTGCCTCTCCATGCCTCTTGGCCCTGAGCTTTAGGACAGTTAAAAGGACAGTGTCAGAGGACCTGAGGGACCTACTGGGTACATAACTTAAAAGCATGTCTGACATGCATTGGGGTGCACAATTGTGGATTGATTTAAAAATCCAGAGAAGAATCTTAAAATTAATTCTAAAACTCACAGGCAGCCAGTACAGAGACCTTTAAACCGGTGTAATGTGTGCTCTCTGGTCTTGGTCAGTACCCATGCTGCACATTCTGTATGTTTTACAGTACAGAGACCTTTAAACCGGTGTAATGTGTGCTCTCTGGTCTTGGTCAGTACCCATGGTGCAGCATTCTGTATGTTTTACAGTACAGAGACCTTTAAACCGGTGTAATGTGTGCTCTCTGGTCTTGGTCAGTACCCATGCTGCAGCATTCTGTATGTTTTGTAGTACAGAGACCTTTAAACCAGTGTGCTCTCTGGTCTTGGTCAGTACCCATGCTGCACATTCTGTATGTTTTACAGTACAGAGACCTTTAAACCAGTGTAATGTCTGCTCTCAGTCTGGTCTTGGTCAGTACCCATGCTGCAGCATTCTGTATGTTTTGTAGTTGACCAATGGCTTTCTTGGGTAGACCAGACAGGAGAACATTACAGTAGTCAAGCCTGCTTGTAATAAAAGCATGGATGTGTCTCTCTGTATCAGCCTGAGAGAGAAACGGCCTCATCTTGGCAATGTTCCTCAGGTGGTAAAAAGCTTTTTTGGTCACATTCCTAACGTGTGATTTGATATTTTGTTCAGAATCTAAAGTAAAACCTAGGTTTTTTATCTTTTGTTTTATCTTTATTGCCCATTAATTAAAATGTGCAACTAGATTCTCTGTCTGTGATTTGGCTCCAACAATAAGTACCCCAGCTGGAGGACGTTGTGAGCCATCTAAGTATTTAAATCACTAATACGGCCTAATAATTTATCTGTGGAGCTAAAATCCTCTGGTGACACAGAAATGCAAAGTTGTGTATTGTCTGCGTAGCCGTGAAAATCAATGCTTTGCTTACTGATAACGCTGCCAATGTGTAACATATATATAAACTGAACAGTAAAGGACCCAAAATCGAACTTTGTGGGACGCCACATGTGATTTGTGTTTTATGAGTTATGTTCACCAAGGGTGACAAAAAAGTCCCGACCGGTTAAATCAGTCCCAAACCAATTGATAACTGGACCAATGTCTTTCACATAGCTCTCTGGGATAATGTCAATAATACAGTTAACCAGTCCACCATCAACTATCAAGGTATTATTTATGTTAACAAAACGTTCAATTTGATTGGTAATCATCTTTGTTTGTGCTTTTAGCATAACTCTCCCAGATGCCAACATTTCATCAAGGCACACATCTACAGAAGGGAACATTTAGTTGAGGTGAGACATTTCTCTCTGACACTTTGTGGTGATTGAAAGCAGTCAGACATCTCTGGCCATGTTTAGGCGTGGAGTGATGTGGGAAGGGTCAGAGGATGCAGAGAGATGAGATGAGTTAGACCAGACTAGACCAAGGCTGATTTGAGGATGTGATCTAAGGAGGGTCCTCAGATGATCTGAGTGTCCTGATGAGAAACACTGTAACCGCTCTCCAAACGGACAGGGGAAAAAATGTGACTGCTTCTGTCCATATGAATTCTAGACTAAAAGGAACGACAATACCATCATGTCACTGCTCATAACCGTCTCTACAGAAATGTGTCTACAAATATTCTGTAATTCCTTCCTATCAGGAGGCGAAAGAAACGCTCACCTGTTTAGGCAAGGTGCTGGCAGAGTAGAACACTTGAAAAAGAAAAGGAGAGCCACACTAGATGCAATCATTTTATAACCTAATAACCAACATTTTGACAGACAAGCTGTCTTCATCAGGGTATAGTCCTGGTGCTATATCATATTTATGCACATACAGTACCAGTCAAAAACGTTTGGACACGCCTACTCATTCAAGGGTTATGCTTTATTTTTAATGTAAAATAATATTGAAGACATGAAAACTATGCAATAACAAATATGGAATAATGTAGTAAAGAGAGCTTACTCCAATGAGTATATCATTGATATGACTGGGCATTTCCCTCAATGATGGATTGACTCAATAATTTGCCTGAGAGACCAGCATGTGTCTTTGAAGCATGTTTCCTCTAAAGTCCTCGACTGATTGGAAAGCAGTTCAACTCAAATCAAACATCAGTCAGTTAGCTGGTGTGTTGCCGTATGGTACACACTCGCTCTCCACTGCAACGTGTGTGTGTCACAGATGGGCTAGATCTCACTACCTGCCAGACTGAGCTGTGAGGTACACCCACACCCTGTTAGGAAATTGTCTTTTAAAGAGCGAGTCACTGAGAGGCATCCGCCTTCATCTCCTCTCCACACCACTAGCTACTGTGTGGTAAACTACTGACGCACTGTGGGCTTTATAATCAAGTCAACTCCTTTTCACTAAACTATAACTGTCACATCGGAAGATAAGCAGTGTTAAATCACACATGGGATGGCAAGCCACTGTATTGACTCAATGAATGAGTTGTGTATTCAATGCTCAGCAGGATCTTGCTATTTAGTCCAATATTCTGTTTATTATATGAAGATATCAGGGTAACACATACAGTGATGCCATTGAAATTAAAGTAATAACGATATAACTATGTTATTTTATAGATAATTTATAAATCAGAAATAAACTTTTGCTCCTTCTTCAGGGAAAAGATAACCTTGTAAATAGATTCATCCCTGAGGCATTTCCAAGCTCCTAACTGCTTTCCATATGCTTCAATTTGGCAAACAAATATTATTTCCCAGGGGCAAAGACTATGTACAGCGGGTCTGAAATGATTGACACCCTTGATAAAGATGAGCAATAATGACTGTATAAAATAAATGATTCAAATACTGAGCTATATTGTATGCTCAAAAAAAGTGGGAAATTATATCATTTTATAGTAATGCAATTGCTAAAAAAAAAGATTTTGCTTAACAGTGCTAGAGGCGTCACTCCAGGCACCCTGGTTAGATTCCATGCTGTATCACAACCGGCCGTGATTGGGAGTCCCATTTGGCCCAGTGTTGTTCGGGTTTGGCCAGTGTATAAAATAAATTATTCAAAATCAAATTCTTCTCAAAAAGGTAGGGGTCCAAATTATTGACACCCCTAAAGATTCGTAAAAATAAAGTAGTCAAAAGTTTCGTATTTGTTCCCATATTCCTAGCAAACAATGAATACATCACGCTTGTGACTCTACAAACTTGTTGGATCCATTTGCATTTTGTTTTGGTTGTGTTTCAGATTATTTTGTGCCCACTAGAAATGAATAATAATTAATGTATTGTGTCCGAAAATCCTGAATGTCTACTGGTTTTATTGGTTTATTAGGATCCCCATTAGCTTTTGCCGAAGCAGCAGCTCCTCTTCCTGGGGTCCACACAAAAACATAGAACACGACAAGTAACAAAACACGGATACACTGATAGACAAGAACCGTCACACAAATGTAAAATACAACGATATACAAACAATACAACTAAAGAATGTGTGTATATTTTTTTATTTGATCTTTATTTAACTAGGGAAGTCAGTTAACTTATTATTTAACTCACTTATTTACAATGACGGCCTACACCGGCTAAACCCGGACGACACTGGGCCAATTGTGCTCCTCCAAATGGGACTCCCAACCACGGCCGGTTGTGATACAG
Source organism: Oncorhynchus mykiss (assembly GCF_013265735.2). Classification (NCBI taxonomy): domain Eukaryota; kingdom Metazoa; phylum Chordata; class Actinopteri; order Salmoniformes; family Salmonidae; genus Oncorhynchus; species Oncorhynchus mykiss. Next base: position 41,532,079 of record NC_048577.1, on the reverse strand, counting down.
CCTGGACTCTAACCAAGGTGCCTGGAGTGACGCCTCGAGCACTGAAATGCAGTGCCTTAGACTGTTAGAGTGTGTCAGTGTGTGTCATTTCACAGTCCCTATTGTGCCATGAGATGTTGTTTTATAAAACATTTTTAGGTCATTTTGATGTTTGCTTGAGTAATTGGAGATAGAAGGTAGTTCCATGCGATCATGGCTCTGTATAATACTGTGGTGAGTCCCCTGTCTTGTGGGGTATGTATGAGTGTCTGAGATGTATGTTATTTGATTATACAGACGATCTGGAATTTTCATCAAAGTAATATTTCTCATAAAAACTACAAGAGAATACTTCAATCTCTCTTTAACTCTCAACAAGGAAAGATTGGCATGCATGTTGTTGATGTTATGCAGTTACTGTGCATTCGGAAGGTATTCAGACCCCTCCTCCTTTTCCACATTTTGTTAAGTTATAGCCTCATTCTAAAATGTATTTAACAACAAAAAAAATCCTTATCAATCTCCACACAATACCCTGTAATGACAAAGCGAAAACAGGTTTTTAGAAATTGTTGCAAGTTAGCTATTAAAAATAAAAAACAGAAATACCTTATTTACATAAGTATTCAGACCCTTTGCTATGAGACACGAAATTGAGCTCAGGTGCATCCTGTTTCCATTGATCATCCTTGAGATGTTTCGAAAACTTGATTGGAGTACACCTGTGGTAAATTCAATTGATTGGACATGATTTGGTATCACAGTTAACAGTGCATGTCAGAGCAAAACCAAGCCATGGGGTCAAAGGAATTGTCTGAGGAGCTCCAAGACAGAATTGTGCCGAGGCACAGATCAGGGGAAGGGTACCAAAACATTTCTGCAGCATTGAAGGTCCCCAAGAACACAGTGGCCTCCATCCTTTTTAAATTGAAGATGTTTAGAACCACCAAGACTCTTCCCAGAGCTGAGAGACTAGTCAGGATGAGGGAAAGATGAATGGAGCAAAGTACAGAGAGATCTTTGATGAAAACCTGCTCTAGAGTACTCAGGACCTCAGACTCGGGCGAAGGTTCACCTTCAAACAGGATATCGACCCTAAGCACACAGCCAAGACAATGCAGGAGTGGCTTCGGGATGTCTCTGAATGTCCTTGAGTGGCCCAGCCAGAGCCCGGACTTGAACCAGATCGAACATCTCTGAAGAGACCTGAAAATAGCTGTGCAGCGACATTCCCCATCCAACCTGACAGAGCTTGAGAAGATCTGCAGAGAAGAATTGGAGAAACTCCCCAAATACAGGTGTGCCAAGCTTGTAGTGTCATACCCAAGAAGAATCGAGGCTGTAATTGCTGCCAAAAGGTGCTTCAACAAAGTACTGAGTAAAGGGTCTGAATACTTATGTACATGTGATATTTCAGTTTTGTATTTTTTATAAATTAGAAAAAATGTCTAATAACCTGTTTTGCCTTTTCATTATGGGGTACTGTATGTCAAGGGGTCTGAATACTTTCCGAATGCACTGTAAGGGCAAGGCGTGCTGCTGTTTTCAAACAGCTGCAGATTTGCTAGGTTTTTCTCTGCTGCATTTGACCATATTACCAGACAGTAATCAAGATGGGACATCTTCACAAAAACTTAAGTCAATATGATAATTGACCATCCAATGATAAATCAAATCAAAGTTTATTTGTCACGTGCACTGAATACAACAGGTGTACAGTAGTAGACCTTACAGTGAAATACTTACTTACAGGCTCTAACCAATAGTACAAAAAAGGTATTAGGTGAACAATAGGTAGGTGAAGAAATAAAACAACAGTAAAAAGACAGGCTATATACAGTAGCGAGGCTATAAAAGTAGAGAGGCTACATACAGACACCGGTTAGTCAGGCTGATTTAGGTAGTATGTACATGTAGACCATCCAATGTTATACCTAGGAGTTTAGTCCCTCTGTAACTTTCTCCCTCATCATTACCCGCAATCAAGGTAGCACCCACATTAATGTAGAGGTGTTTAGAAACATTATATTCTTATTTACAATAAAAGTGATTCCAAAAAGACACAGTAGATGATTTACCATTCATTTCTATAGGTCACAAAATGATCTGAAACACAACTTAAACGAACTGCAAATGCATCCAAAAAGTTTGTCGTAACAAGCTTGATGTAGTCATTGTGTGCTAGGGACATGGGACCAAATACTAAACTTTTGACTATTTTATTTATAAGAATCTCTAGGGGTGTCAATCATTTTGACCACTACCCTTTTGAGAGAGAAAAAATATGACTTGTTAAATAACATCTCTTTCTCTGAGGAATTGTATTATTAGTATAAAATAATAATTTCCCATTTTTTTGCACATACAATATAGCTCAGTATTTGAATTCTTTAGTTAATAAAGTCAATATTGCTTATCTTTGTCAATCTTTAGCAATAACTTTGAACCCCACTTGAAATGTTTTTCTCAGGTTATTCTTAAACAAACAGAATAAATTATGCTTTATTGGTGTACAGGTATCTTCTAAATTATTTACAGTGATATATTAAAATCCACGGTGGCATGTCTGTGATTTTTCCTCCTAAAAATTGTGAAAGAATCCAGCCACCCATATCATAGACTGTTCTCTCTGCTACCGCACGGCAAGCGGTACCAGAGCTCCAAGTCTAGATCCAAAAGGCTCCTTAAAAGCTTCTATCCCCAAGCCATAAGACTCCTGAACATCTAATCAAAATGGCCACCCGGACTATTTACATTGACCTCCCTTTGTTTTTACACTGCTGCTACTCGCTGCTTATTATCTATGCATAGTCACTTTACCCCCTACCTACATGTACTTTTTTACCTCAATTAACCTGTACCCTGCACATTGACTCAGTACCGGGAATCCCTATATATAGCCTCGTTATTGTTATTTTATTGTGTTACGTTTTTGAATATTTTCTTATTTTCTTACTTTAAAAAAAAACTCTGCATTGCTGGTTAAGGGCTTGTAAGTAAGCGTTTCACCTGTTGTATTCGGTGCATGTGACAAATACAATTTGATTTGAACCCGAGTCGTTTTGAAAATTAATAATAGTAAGATTTCATAATGCATTATTTGTGTTTTTCTGGGGGGGACCAAAATGCATTATTTGCGTTTTATAATATATTCTTGTTCAAGTTGATATGACAAATCTATTTGAACACACATATCACTAGAAAGCTAACTCCTGAATAGGTAACCAAAAGTAAAGTCAGAATTATGGGCAGAAGCCAGTGTGGTCAATCTCCCCTTATCATTCAGACATTAACAAAGCAGCAGCAACAACACGTGGCAACACTTCAAGAAGCATAAACAAAGACAAAAGCAAAACATGAAACTAGTTATATCATCTCACTTATATCATCTGACTGTTGTGAATATTGAGCTGCATTTTCATGGTTTTTAGGCCTATGAGATGCCATCCTTACACTGAATGTGAACCTAAGGTAAGCGATCATATCCTGATCGTTGGAAGCACCATTGGGGAAGAATGGAAGCTGCTCACGACTGTTGGTCACTGGTAACATCAGTGCTGCTCTAGCTGCTGCTGCTACCACTACTGTTGTCCTCTTCACTCTCCTCTCTGATGTCATCCATGATGAGGTCGTACAGGTTCTCCAGGCTTCCTTGGCTCAGGCAGGTGTTGACGGTGGAGCCGGAGCTGATGTGGACGGAGCTGGGATTGACCACACGAGGCTTCCTGTTCCTCTGGCGACTGCGGGGGTGGACACACTCTGTCCCAGGAACATGGGGCTCTGGCATGGAAGTACAAGGCCAGTTAGTTGGCTGGAGCCAGCAGCCAGACAGACAAGTAAAAGGACGCCATCTGGGGGTACATGTTTGTAGTAACACACTCTACAAACCACAGTACATTGCACTGTACAGCAATCCTGTGTGTGTGTGTGTGTGTGTGTGTGTGTGTGTGGTTTAACCTTGTCTGTTGTAACAGTCCTCAGCGAGGCAGCTGTGTGGGATAGGTTTTCTGGGTCCTGCTCCTCCGACCCCTCCCTTGCGTGGAGGAAGAATCTCTGTTGGGATCACCAGAGTTCGGCAGGAGTAGCAGGGGGAGCCCAAATCCATCCTCCCAAAGCCCCTGATGGACAAATCAAACCAAGTGCATAGAGATTAAATCACATGTATAATGTCTTATAATCACACATGTACAGGACGCTCCAGTTTTTACCTGAAGGAGCGTGTGCATTTGGTGCAGCAGAACTCTCCAATACCCCACATTTTGTCATAAGGGACAGGGTCATATTTCTTCTTGCACAGGTGACAGCGAGATACCTAGGAGAGATGACAGTCAGTGGAGTCCCCAGTTAGTAGATGAACTGGCCATGTGAAATACACGTTCTAAGACAAAGTAACAAGGTAACAGAAACACAGTTACAGACACAGGCATGGAGAAATACATTTGAACTATTGTGCATCGGTTTGGCATGCACATCAAACAGAGTGTACCAATGTGTGGAGACCACGGTGAATACCAGGTGGGTATGTATGGAAGAGCATTACCCTCTTCCTCTGGGGTACCCGACGCCACCAGTCCTTGTCACAGGTCTGGCAGGCAAACTGGTGCAGGACAGAGGGGGTGAGGTGGCGCTGGGCATTATCAAACATTCTCTTGTTCTTCTCAGTGAGAGGCAGGACCCGCAGACGCTCTCCCAGCTCCTGAAGACTCAACACACACGAGCCACACACATAAAGGCAGGTACGCACTCATGCGCACACACACCTTTCAGTTAGCCATCCACTTAACCCTTAATCTCTTTCCCCACCAGTAAAGTCGGAAAATAGCCCGTGGATGACTGACCTTGATATCATTATCGTGTTCAGGCTGTCTGCTACCTCGGGGCTGTAGGGAAGACAAATGTAAGTCATAGAATTAGAAATAGTCAAGGCAACCAATTTACCAACCTGATCATCAGATTGGATATAGGACCAATGTAATATGATAGGAGTTTTATTCCCTCTTTCAGCCCTTGAACAGTGTTGTTATAATAGCTCACAAATCTATTCCCAATGTGTTATTACCCATTACCAATATGGTTATGGAATATGGAACTTCAAAATCAACAGAGATTATGCTGACATGCCTGATATCCAGATGTCTTCTGATGAACATCGATTCTTTCACCCAATGAAAGAGGGACTAACTGACACTGTGACTGTGTTGTACCTGTTGCGCAGGAGGGACCTGAGGTTCCCTGTCCTCAGCTGTGAGTCTCTGCACCACATTCTGAAAGAGAGAGAGAGAGAGGGGTGGGTCAAGGGTCAGGGTACAACTGAACTATCATGTTTATGACCACAAAGATCACATGTTCAAAGAAGTACAGACCCGCCTGGATACACCCCTAAGCCAAAGAGACACACCACAAAGCGACAGGGAATAGTATGGCATTTATTAATGTAACCTTGACAGCCTGATCCGTCTGTAAGCATTTTCTGTCCTCCTCATCCAGCTCTGCACGGCAAGAGTAGAGAAAGAGGAAGAGTCAGAGATTAGATTGTCAATATGGCCAACCCTTTAACGCAAATAAAATGGGTCTGGTTGTTAAACCCCCAGAGACCATGTCTGAATAGAGAGGTTAAAGAGGCCATCAGCAGCTGAAACAATAACAGTCTTCCTCGCCCCTGGCTCTGTAAAAAATGTAGGGATGGTGCTGGAGAAATGTAGGCACTTTAAAATGTATACGCAGAGCTATGGATGCAAGGACTGACCATCCATGATATAAAAATGATAGTTTTAACCATGTTTTGAGGATATATAGCGTTTGTTTTTTTCATTGACTTTGCTTACAAACAATGGAGTAAAACAAGCTTATATTTTGGGTTCTGATGGGTTTCGACAGTTGAACTAAGCTCACGAGGCATTTGTAAGTTATATTCTTCAAGAATCAATGGGTACATATCATAAATGCATAAGTCCAACAAACGGATGTAGCAACTGCAGATTGCCCCTTTAAAGGATAGTTTCCAGGACAGATTAATCCTAGTTCTGTTCCTGGACTAAGGGGCACATTTAACGGAGAATCCCCATTGAACAAGCTTTTTAGTACAGGACCCGGTGTCTTGGAAACCTCTCCATAGGGATTTCCTATGGTGGTATGACTGGGGTTTGCATTTACTGTGAAACATTTCTTTACCGTTGCCTTTCTTCAGTATAACTGCCCAGGTGACCATTTGATGGTTGTTGGCATAGCGTCTCATCAGTAAGGTTGCCTTTTCCACCGCTATCTTTCCATGGAATGTCTCCCTGAACCGCCTGACACTTTTCTCCAGCTGAGTTAACAGACAAATAATAAAAGGACAATAAGAATCTAAAATAAACAGGCTGGTCTCAATCATGTTGTAAATAAAATAGAAGATTGGGCACATTCAACAGGAAGATCGACAGAACATTGCAACAAATGCAAATGGAGCCTAAGGGCATGGTTTATTCAAAAACAGATCACAACACAGCGCACAATGAAACACACACTGCTCTTGCCCTGTCCTCTCTAACCACGTAGGCCTACTTATAAAGTGTAATAACTCAATAGTGTTTGATGACGTTATTTAGGTTTAGTCTAAACGTATGAGAAATGTGATTAAAAAAACATCATTCTTATCCAACGTTAAAAGTTTCACATCGACCATAACACAAATTGAACATTGGATCCGTAGGACTACAATACAAACAAGAAAGGCGCATACAAATTGACCATATAAAACAGTGTTATTGGCCAAATAAAACTAAGTTTACCGTATCCTACCTCAAATTCATCTTGCAGAGAACTCATTTTGTTATCGTCTAGGCTTTTTCTATCCTTGTATGTCGTTCTTTGGCAACATATTTTGCAACAATCGATCTATTTCCATGTAGCGCTGCAGTTGCAGTGTTGACTAACGTTAACAACTTTCACTTCGATAAGATGCCGCATTCAAAAGCACTGGGAACTTGGAACAATCCGATGTCAAATCATTACGTCAGGGATCTTTAGGGCGAAAAGTCGGAGCTCGAGAAAGAGGCCTGAGTTCCCGAGTTGAAATTCCGAGTTGGGTGACCGTTCAAATCACATTTTCCCTGTCGGAGCTCGTTTTTTGTGCAAATTCCCATTTGTTTTGAATGCGCTGAAATCGGATTTCGGAGTTCCCAGTTCCGAGTTGTTTTGAACGTATCATCAGACTGGTCATACGCACCACGCGTCCACACACGCCCACGCACGCCACACACCGTAAAAACCAACACACACCAACCAATGAGCACACAACCAGCCCCCGCTACTTCTTCTTTTTCTTATTTGGTATCATGGCGTTTGCACATTTTGTTTGTGCATTTCGCCACCTACTGTGCGGTAGTGTATGTTCAATCACGTTATACAAAAATAAAAAGTGCTAAAAAAAAAATACACTGCTCAAAAAAATAAAGGGAACACTAAAATAACACATCCTAGATCTGAATGAATGAAATATTCTTATTAAATACATTTTTCTTTACATAGTTGAATGTGCTGACAACAAAATCACAAAAATTATCAGTGGAAATCAAATGTATCAACCCATGGAGGTCTGGATTTGGAGTCACACTCAAAATTAAAGTGGAAAACCACACTACAGGCTGATCCAACTTTGATGTAATGTCCCTAAAACAAGTCAAAATGAGGCTCAGTAGTGTGTGTGGCCTCCACGTGCCTGTATGACCTCCCTACAACGCCTGGGCATGCTCCTGATGAGGTGGCAGATGGTCTCCTGAGGGATCTCCTCCCAGACCTGGACTAAAGCATCCGCCAACTCCTGGACAGTCTGTGGTGCAACGTGGCGTTGGTGGATGGAGCGAGACATGATGTCCCAGATGTGCTCAATTGGATTCAGGTCTGGGGAACAGGTGGGCCAGTCCATAGCATCAATGCCTTCCTCTTGCAGGAACTGCTGACACACTCCAGCCACATGAGGTCTAGCATTGTCTTGCATTAGGAGGAACCCAGGGCCAACCGCACCAGCATATGGTCTCACAAGGGGTCTGAGGATCTCATCTCGGTACCTAATGGCAGTCAGGCTACCTCTGGCGAGCACATGGAGGGCTGTGCGGCCCCCCAAAGAAATGCCACCCCACACCATGACTGACCCACCGACAAACCGGTCATGCTGGAGGATGTTGCAGGCAGCAGAACGTTCTCCACGGCGTCTCCAGACTCTGTCACGTCTGTCACATGTGCTCAGTGTGAACCTGCTTTCTTCTGTGAAGAGCACAGGGCGCCAGTGGCAAATTTTCCAATCTTGGTGTTCTCTGGCAAATGCCAAACGTCCTGCATGGTGTTGGGCTGTAAGCACAACCCCCACCTGTGGACGTCGGGCCCTCATACCACCCTCATGGAGTCTGTTTCTGACCATTTGAGCAGACACATGCACATTTGTGGCCTGCTGGAGGTCATTTTGCAGGGCTCTGGCAGTGCTCCTCCTGCTCCTCCTTGCACAAAGGCGGAGTAAGCGGTCCTGCTGCTGGGTTGTTGCCCTCCTACCGCCTCCTCCACGTCTCCTGATGTACTGTCTCCTGGTAGCGCCTCCATGCTCTGGACACTACGCTGACAGACACAGCAAACCTTCTTGCCACAGCTCGCATTGATGTGCCATCCTGGATGAGCTGCTCTACCCGAGCCACTTCTGTGGGTTGTAGACTCCGTCTCATGCTACCACTAGAGTGAACGCACCGCCAGCATTCAAAATGACAAAAACATCAGCCAGGAAGCATAGGTACTGAGAAGTGGTCTGTGGTCACCACCTGCAGAACCACTCCTTTCTTGGGGGTGTCTTGCTAATTGCCTATAATTTCCACCTGTTGTCTATTCCATTTGCACAACAGCATGTGAAATTGATTGTCAATCAGTGTTGCTTCCCAAGTGGACAGTTTGATTTCACAGAAGTGTGATTGACTTGGAGTTACATTGTGTTGTTTAAGTGTTCCCTTTATTTTAAAGCTCAAACAGGATAACTGATATATCCTAACATGACCTCTGACTCAAAACTCAAAAGGACTGACAGTGACTCCTCTGTTTCACCACGCTCCCCACCAGGTCTGTGTCGCACCAAACGGCGGGCGTCACAAACACCTGGAATCTTCAACTTCAATTGCCCCACCACCACACTTAACGCCACACTTAATGCGATCCCAGAAATCACTCCTTTCAATGTTGACCTGTTCCTAAGAGCAAAGCACGAAACAGATCTTGACCCAAGTTGCGTGACATGGAGCGCCTGCTCCCTCTGGTCAGAAGAAACATAAAACAAAAAGAAAAAGTCCACTTCAGGTTACCTTCACAGATTCTACTGTAACTCCTTTCCCACCCATTCTGAAACCACAAATGAATCTGCCAAAGGGTAAGGGTCCACTTTCTCCAAAAATGTCACTCCTATTGAACTACAGTAGATTATTTTTTATCATGTCCAACGATGTCAAACTCTTCACCACACCTCACTTACCTCGCCCTCATTCACTTCAATTCATCCTCTAGAACTCAGTCTGGCTCATGACTCACTCTGTTTGACACCAATCATCCTCAACACCCCATCTCCATTTTTACCTCCATCTTCCTCAGATTCAAATCCAACTTCTACTTTCCTCATTCTCTTCAACCACCTCTTCCTCTTTTTCCGCCTCCATTCCTCCTTAGAAATCCACATTTCTGTGTCCCTGTCCCAATATTCCTCTTCTTGTTCCATGATTCCTCTTCAGAACCCCTTTCAAGTGAACCGCTCCAACCAGCCCCCTTTGCTTCTTCTTCTTTGGGATTGGATTGGTGGATCGCATCCAACTTTTAAGGTGCATACACCACCACCTACTGTACTGGAGTGTAAGGCCAGTCACAGCCAAACCAAAATGTAATTATCTTCATTAGTCCTGTTCCTCTAAGAAAGGGAAATACTACTTCCCTCCCCTTTACTCCCCCCACTACACCACCAAAAGTCCAACCCCATCCAGCCTTTCTAACCGTTTCACACAATCTCTCCCAATCTACATTACCAGTCAAAAGTTTGGACACACCTACTCAGTCAAGGATTTTTCTTTATTTTTACTATTTTCTACAATGTAGAATAATAGCGAAGACATCAAAACTATTAAATAACACATATGGAATCATGTAGTAACCAAAAAAGTGTTAAACAAATCAAAATACATTTTATATTTTTCAAAGTAGCCATCCTTTGCCTTGATGACAGCTTTGCACACTTGGCATTCTCTCAACCAGCTTCATGATGTAAACTGGAATGCCTTTCAATTAACAGGTGTGCCTTGTTAAAAGTTAATTTGTAAAATGTCTTTCCTTCTTAATGCGTTTGAGCCAATCAGTTGTGTTGTGACATGATAAGGGTGGTATACAGAAGATAGCCCTATTATGGCAAGAACAGCTCAAATAAGGAAAGAGAAATGACAGTCCATCATTACTTTAAGACATGAAGGTCAGTCAATCTGGAAAAGTTTCTTCAAGTGCAGTTGCAAAAACCAACAAGCGATATGATGAAACTGTTTCTTCCGAGGACCGCCACAGGAAAGGAAGACCCAGCGTTACCTTTGCTGCAAGGCATAAGTTCATTAGAGTTACCAGCCTCAGAAATTGCAGCCAAAATAAATGCTTCACGGGGTTCAAGTAACAGACACATCTCAACATCAACTGTTCAGAGGAAACTGCATGAATCAGGTCTTCATGGTCGATTTGCTGCAAAGAAACCACTACTAAAGGACACCAATAAGAAGAAGAGACTTGCTTGGGCCAAGAAACATGAGCAATGGACATTAGGCCGGTAGAAATCTGTCCCTTGGTCTGATGAGCCCAAATGTGAGATTTTTGGTTACTACTGCCATGTCTTTCTGAATCACAGTGTAGGTGAACAGATGATCTCTGAATGTGTGGTTTCCACCGTGAAGCATGGAGGAGGTGGTGTGATAGTGTGGGGGTGCTTTGCTGGTGACACTGTCTGTGATTTATTTAGAATTTAAGGCCTACTTGACCAGCATGGCTACCACAGTATTCTGCTATGATACGCGATCCCATCTGGTTTGCGCTTAGTTTGACTATCATTTGTTTTTCAACAGGACAATGACCCAACCCTCCAGGTTGTGTAGGGGCTATTTGACCAAGAAGAAGAGTGATGGAGTGCTGCAACAGATGACCTGGCCGCCACAATTACCCGACCTCAACACAATTGAGATGATTTGGGATGAATTGGACTGCAGAGTGAAGGAAAAGCAGCCAACAAGTGCTCAGCATATGTGGGAACTCCTTGAGAGAATGCCAAGAGTGTGCAAAGCTGTCATCAAGGCAAAGGGTGGCTACTTTGAAGAATCTAAAATATACAGTGGGGCAAAAAAAAGAAAAGTAACAGTATTTAGTCAGCCACCAATTGTGCAAGTTCTCACACTTAAAAAGATGAGAGAGGCCTGTAATTTTCATCATAGGTACACTTCAACTATGAAAGACAAAATGAGGGAAAAAAATCCAGAAAATCACATTGTAGGATTTTTAATGAATTTATTTGCAAATTATGGTGGAAAATAACAAAAGTTTATCTGGATACTTTGTTATATACCCTTTGTTGGCAATGACAGAGGTCAAACGTTTTCTGTAAGTCTTCACAAGGTTTTCACACACTGTTGCTGGTATTTTGGCAAATTCCTCCATGCAGATCTCCTCTAGAGCAGTGATGTTTTGGGGCTGTTGCAGGGCAATACGGACTTTCAACTCCCTCCAAAGATTTTCTATGGGGTTGAGATCTGGAGACTGGCTAGGCCACTCCAGGACCTTGAAATGCTTCTTACAAAGCCACTCCATCGTTGCCCGGGCGGTGTGTTTGGGATCATTGTCATGCTGAAAGACCAAACCACGTTTCATCTTCAATGCCCTTGCTGATGGAAGGAGTTTTTCACTCCAAATTTCACAATACATGACCCCATTCATTCTTTCCTTTACACGGATCAGTCGTCCTGGTCCCTTTGCAGAAAAACAGCCCCAATGCTTCACAGTAGGTATGGTGTTCTTTGGATGCAACTCAGCATTCTTTGTCCTCCAAACACGACGAGTTGAGTTTTTACCAAAAAAGCTCTATTTTGGTTTCATCTGACCATATGACATTCTCCCAATCTTCTTCTGGATCATCCAAATGCTCTCTAGCAAACTTCAGACGGGCCTGAACATGTACTGGCTTAAGCAGGGGGCCATGTCTGGCACTGCAGGATTTGAGTCCCTGGCGGCGTAGTGTGTTACTGATAGTAGGCTTTGTTACTTTGGTCCCAGCTCTCTGCAGGTTATTCACTAGGTCCCCCAGTGTGGTTCTGGGATTTTTGCTCACCGTTCTTGTGATCATTTTGACCCCACGGGGTGAGATCTTTTGTGGAGCCCCAGATCGAGGGAGATTATCAGTGGTCTTGTATGTCTTCCATTTCCTAATAATTGCTCCTACAGTTGATTTCTTCAAACCAAGCTGCTTACCTATTGCAGATTCAGTATTCCCAGCCTGGTGCAGGTCTACAATTTTGTTTCTGGTGTCCTTTGACAGCTCTTTGGTCTTGGCCATAGTGGAGTTTGGAGTGTGACTGTTTGGGGTTGTGGACAGATGTCTTTTATACTGATAACAAGTTCAAACAGGTACCATTAATACAGGAAACGAGTGGAGGACAGAGGAGCCTCTTAAAGAAGAAGTTACAGGTCTGTGAGAGCCAGAAATCTTGCTTGTTTGTAGGTGACCAAATACTTATTTTCCACCATAATTTGCAAATAAATTCATTAAAAATCCTACAATGTGATTTTCTGGATTTTTTTTCTCATTTTGTCTGTCATAGTTGATGTGTACCTATGATGAAAATTACAGGCCTCTCATCTTTTTAAGTGGGAGAACTTGCACAATTGGTGGCTGACTAAATACTTTTTTGCCCCACTGTATATATAATATAATATTTGTTGAACACTTTTTTGGTTACTTCATGATTCCATAAGGGTTATTTCATCGTTTTGATGTCTATTATTCTACAATGTAAGAAAAACCCTGTAATGAGTAGATGTGTCCAAACTTTTGACTTGTATTGTACGTCATACAATTTACAAAATATCAACACATGCTCTGTTTCGTCCACTAAACACTCATCACACAGATCTGTTTCATGTCTCCCTATCATCCACAACGTGGTATTCAAACCTGTGTGCCCAAACTGTAGTCTGCTCTACACAGCTTCCTTTCTCCCACATCCCATCCTCTTCCTTTACTGACCGGTGCATGCAAAAAAATGTCCTCCCCTTATAACTAGCATCCCACTGACTTTGCAAAAGATCGAGCCCTTTTGCCCGGATCAAGGACTTGACTTCCCTGTGTCCCAGCAGGACTTGAATATCTTCCCCCTCTCTCCTCACAGCACTCTTAGCCACCACATCGGACTTCTCATTACCCTCCACACCCACATGGGCGGGAACCCAGCACAAGCTCACCACCACTCCCATCCTCTCCAATCACATTAACAGCACCATCATCTCCACAAACAAGTCTATCCTTTCCGACCTGCCAGTCTTCACACTACCCAAAACTGCAGCTGAATCAGAGCAGATCACCACTCTGAGTGGTTTCACCTCATCCACCCATCTCAAACCTATAATAATGGTCATCAACTCGTCCGCATATACTGACACATAATAATTTAACTGCTTACATACACTAACATTGAAATCTGAGATATACACCTCTGCCCCCAGCCTACCACTGACTGGATCATTTGAACTATTTGCATATATCATAAAAAAAACTCTACACACCGTCTCACGTCACCAAATTCTCTCCTGCCATCAATCATGTCCACATCTACACTTGGTTAAGGAAACAGCCATGGAGGAACGTTCCCCAATGTATTTGCAGGCCCTCTCCCTCTCTTCCCCAGTCCATACTCTACCACCTTCTGCCCGATTGTCCACCAGTACGCCCTCTGCTTACCCAGTCCTCGCTCCCAGCATTCCCCAGGTGCCATGACCGCAGGATGTCCTTCTGAACTCCCTTTCAACCTCGCCCAGTACACTAATGCAAGTTTGTCCCTCCTTATCCAAGTTTTAATGAGGAAGTGTATGTAAACGTTGGACTGCAACTGTATTTCTATTCTTCCTACACATTCCAATTCCTGTATCTCCAATATTCTGTATGCCAACCCCTCTTTAACGAATGTAGCACAACCCCCACCGTCCCCACCACTCTGTCACATCTAAGCGAACTGAATCACGGAATCACCAGCCCCCTCTCCCAAACCAACGATTTAAAACCTAATGTAAATTGCCGACGAAGAACTACAACTCCCAGTAGAGCAGCCACAGTTTGCAAAATGACATGACCCAGTTAGGTCATCCGGCTAGCGGCTGCTCGGTCGTCGTTATGTGACTGTTCACTTTGCTTTAGCGTTGGTTAGAATAACCTACATGTTTACACGTTGCTCTAAATTGGCAATCTTTACACATATATATATATATATATATATATATATATATATATATATATATATATATATATATATATCTGTATTAGATTACACATATACGTGGGATATATACCTGCACCGTAGCAACTGCGCACTATTTCCCACACTACAGGTTAGTATACCGGTAGACTATAGCCATTTATAACGGCTGTAACTGTAGCCTGCTGTAGCTGTATTAACCTGCACATGGGGCATTTGAGAAAGCAGCACCAAGCAACCTTTTTTTTGTCATTGGAAACAACGCAGCTGGCAACTTCTTCAACTTTGTGTTGCAGCCTTTTAGGCTGACCAGAACTTGCATAACTGTCACTATTACATTATAATTCAGCAATAAGGACAGAGGGGGTGTGGTATATGGCTGTTCTTATTATTTGTGACGCAACGCAGAGTGCCTGCATACAGCCCTTCACCGTGGTATATTGGTCATATATCACAAACCCCCGAGGTGCCTTATTGCTATTATAAACAAGTTGCCAACGTAATTAGATCAGTAAAAATACATGTTTTGTCATTCCCATGGTATATGTCTTATACACCACTGCTGTCAGCCAATCAGCGTTCAGGGCTCGAACCACCCAGTTTATAATATGATGTAATGTATGTGTGTATGCTATGTACTTAAATATTTATATTAGAAATGTATTTAGATTTGTAAAGTGGTGCAGACCCGTTGTCATTAAAAAAATTGCATTTGTAAAGCCCAGCAAAAATACTTAAGTGATTGAAATTAATGTAGGGGGCTGAGGAGAGGCTTTGTTACTGAAATCCACATAGCCATCCATATAATTAACTTTACCCTCTAGAGTGAAATTAAGCAATCAGCAGCAGGCTACTGACATCTGAATGAAGTGGGGCAAGCAGCGACCCCACAGACCCGTTGTACCAATCGGTTTGGTCGTACAGCATAGACGGGTTAGCTGACAACGTCACGAAAACGATGGGCGCGCTTCCATGTGGCGTGTTGTTGTGATTCTGGATGACCAGATTGCTAGCAAAGCTGACAAGAGACTGCCATGTGGGAAATCGAAAGTGGATCGTTTCATCTTGTTCTTTATACCATCTCTTGTTTTGAGGTGTTTTGATTGATTTCATGTCAATGTTAATATGGCTAAAATTCGCTAGCTAGCTAACCAACAACTGTAACGACGTATTTGAGAGACAACAACTGCAAATTGATTTATGTTTTCAACAAATATTGTAAACGAAATATAGTTTACATGTTGTCAACAAAAGCCAACAACGTCAGTTTTGCCCCATAGTTGCGCACGTGTCGGTTTTGTTGCTAAATAGCCAACCCGTCAATGGAGCCAATGCGTTCCCAGTATAGACGCATAGGATTAGCCTTCTAATCTTTGAACAAAGCACCTGCTTCACACACTGGCCGTGACCGCAAGGTTGACTGGTCACTAAGGTCCATGCATTCCAACTGCAAAGGACTCTGGGAGAGTTGCAGAGAATCCAGTTTCAATCAGGAGCAACTGTAGCTGCCGTGAGGTATCCATGGGGACCAGGAGGGTGCTGGTGACAGGCTGTTCCTCTGGGATCGGGATGGCTGTGGCTGTACGACTGGCCAAGGAGAAGGGATTCAAAGGTCAGAGAGGCACTGAACCCTTGATTGTAAAACATTGTGGTTTTCATAAATTAAATTGACAGTTTGACATGCTCAACCCCATCAGTTGAGATGCAATGCAAGTGTTGTTAACTTGCAGTGTGTCTGTGTGAGGCAGTGGTTGCCACCATGAGGGACCTAGAGAAGCGGGAACCCCTGGAGAGAGTGGCTGGGGACACCCTGAACAGATCCCTGGAGATCAGACAGCTGGATGCATGCTGTGAAGACTCCATCAGAGAGTGTGTGGACAGCCTGCAAGACAGACAGGTGGATGTACTCGGTGAATATTAGGCTTCCACGCATGCACGCTCGAACGCACGCACAAATATAACACAAACACACATTGATACTGACTCTTCACGCACACACACACTCACATGCAATAATCATATACACTGCAGCTACTCTGTTTATCAAATGTCCTGATACATTACCCCTAGTCACCTTACCCCTATACATTTCTAACCCTACCACTCTAGTATCCCTGCACATTGTAAATATGGTTTTGGCACTGACCCTGGAACTGACCCAGTATACAACCTACTGACCCTGTATACAGCCTACTGACCCAGGATTTGACCCTGTATACAGCCTACTGACCCTGGAGCTGAACCTGTATACAGTCTACTGACCCTGGAACTGACCCTGTATACAGCCTACTGACCCTGGAACTGACCCTGTATACAGCCTACCGACCTTGGAACTGGCCCTGTATACAGCCTACTGACCCTGTATACAGCCTACTGACCCTGGAACTGACCCTGTATACAGCCTACTGACCCAGGATTTGACCCTGTATACAGCCTATTGACCCTGGAGCTGACCCTGTATACAGCCTACTGACCCTGAAACTGACCCTGTATACAGCCTACTGACCCTGTAACTGACCCTGTATACAGCCTACTGACCCTGGAACTGACCCTATATACAGCCTACTGACCCTGGAACTGACCCTGTATACAACCTACTGACCCTGGAACTGACCTAGTATACAGCCTACTGACCCTGGAACTGACCTTGTATACAGCCTACTGACCCTGGAACTGACCCTGTATACAGCCTACTGACCCTGTATACAGCCTACTGACCCCGGAACTGACCCTGTATACAGCCTACTGACCCTGGAACTGACCTTGTATACAGCCTACTGACCCAGGTTTTGACCCTGTATACAGCCTACTGACCCAGGATTTGACCCTGTATACAGCCTACTGACCCAGGATTTGACCCTGTATACAGCCTATTGACCCTGGAGCTGACCCTGTATACAGCCTACTGACCCTGAAACTGACCCTGTATACAGCCTACTGACCCTGTAACTGACCCTGTATACAGCCTACTGACCCTGGAACTGACCCTGTAAACAGCCTACTGACCCTGGAACTGACCCTGTATACAGCCTACTGACCCTGGAACTGACCCTGTATACAGCCTACTGACCCTGTATACAGCCTACTAACCCTGTATACAGCCTACTGACCCTGTATACAGCCTACTGACCCTGGAACTGACCCTGTATACAGCCTACTGACCCTGTATACAGCCTACTGACCCTGTATACAGCCTACTGACCCTGTATACAGCCTACTGACCCTGGAACTGACCCTGTATACAGCCTACTGACCCTGGAACTGACCCTGTATACAGCCTACTGACCCTGGAACTGACCCTGTATACAGCCTACTGACCCTGTATACAGCCTACTGACCCTGTATACAGCCTACTGACCCTGGAACTGACCCTGTATACAGCCTACTGACCCTGTATACAGCCTACTGACCCTGTATACAGCCTACTGACCCTGTATACAGCCTACTGACCCTGGAACTGACCCTGTATACAGCCTACTGACCCTGGAACTGACCCTGTATACAGCCTACTGACCCTGGAACTGACCCTGTATACAGCCTACTAACCCTGTATACAGCCTACTGACCCTGTATACAGCCTACTGACCCTGGAACTGACCCTGTATACAGCCTACTGACCCTGTATACAGCCTACTGACCCTGTATACAGCCTACTGACCCTGTATACAGCCTACTGACCCTGGAACTGACCCTGTATACAGCCTACTGACCCTGGAACTGACCCTGTATACAGCCTACTGACCCTGGAACTGACCCTGTATACAGCCTACTGACCCTGTATACAGCCTACTGACCCTGTATACAGCCTACTGACCCTGGAACTGACCCTGTATACAGCCTACTGACCCTGTATACAGCCTACTGACCCTGTATACAGCCTACTGACCCTGTATACAGCCTACTGACCCTGGAACTGACCCTGTATACAGCCTACTGACCCTGGAACTGACCCTGTATACAGCCTACTGACCCTGGAACTGACCCTGTATACAGCCTACTGACCCTGGAACTGACCCTGTATACAGCCTACTGACCCTGGAACTGACCCTGTATACAGCCTACTGACCCTGGAACTGACCCTGTATACAGCCTACTGACCCTGGAACTGACCCTGTATACAGCCTACTGACTTTCTTGTGTTCTTCTTATTTCTATTTTTTGTGCATTTTTGTTCTACTTGACTTAAAACTTGAACCACACTCCAATATAAACTCACTTGTACTGTACACAGTACACCATAACACATTGTCATCCATAATGAGTGAACAGGGTGTGACATGGCAGTATCTGTCTCCCTCAGTGAGTAACGCAGGTGTAGGCATGATTGGGCCGTTGGAGTGTCAAAGTATGTCTGACATGCAGGGGCTCTTTGACACCAACTTCTTTGGCTTGGTGCGGCTGGTGAAGGAGGTCCTGCCTGATATGAAGCGACGTCGAAGCGGACATATTGTGGTGATGAGCAGCATCATGGGAATTCAGGGTGAGTAGTCAGTACATAAATGCAGCTTCAGAAATAAATAAGGTGTTTACTTCCTAAACGTATCCCTATAGAATCGTACATTAAAACAAATGAATGGATTGTATTTGTATTGATAGGGCTACTCTTCAATGATGTCTACTCTGCTTCAAAGTTTGCTGTGGAGGGGTTCTGTGAGAGTCTAGCAGTGCAAGCCATGAAGTTCAGTGTGAAGTGAGTCTACATTTAAGGAGATCCAGCCACATCATTTCAGATGAGTCACACATCAGTAACTAAACCAACACTCGGCAGTAATAAGACTTTGCCCTAATGCCCCGACAGTGAACCCGCAGGTTATGTTTTCATGTAGATGATTAGCCTGAGATAGGGAATAGCTGATCGCACATGCATGTGCAAGCAGGAGGATTCCCTCAGTTAAACAGTGGTCTTTTATCTCTCCCTGCTCTGTCAACCTGTCCTTCTCCCTGCTCTGTCCTTCTCCCTGCTCTGTCCATCTGTCCATCTCCCTGCTCTGTCCACCTGTCCTTCTCTCTGCTCTGTCCATCTGCCCATCTCCCTGCTCTGTCCTTCTCCCTGCTCTGTCCACCTGTCCATCTACCTGCTCTGTCCATCTGTCCATCTCCCTGCTCTGTCCACCTGTCCATCTACCTGCTCTGTCCATCTGTCCATCTCCCTGCTCTGTCCATCTGTCCATCTCCCTGCTCTGTCCACCTGTCCTTCTCTCTGCTCTGTCCACCTGTCCATCTCCCTGCTCTGTCCTTCTCCCTGCTCTGTCCACCTGTCCATCTACCTGCTCTGTCCATCTGTCCATCTCCCTGCTCTGTCCATATGTCCTTCTCCCCGCTCTGTCCATCTGTCCTTCTCCCTGCTCTGTCC
Organism: Oncorhynchus mykiss; assembly: GCF_013265735.2. Lineage (NCBI taxonomy): Eukaryota > Metazoa > Chordata > Actinopteri > Salmoniformes > Salmonidae > Oncorhynchus > Oncorhynchus mykiss. The sequence goes on along the minus strand of NC_048577.1, from coordinate 41,512,261 downwards.
ATCTGTCCTTCTCCCTGCTCTGTCCTTCTCCCCGCTCTGTCATCTGTCCTTCTCCCTGCTCTGTCCATCTGTTCTTCTCCCTGCTCTGTCCATCTGTCCTTCTCCCCGCTCTGGCCATCTGTCCTTCTCCCTGCTCTGTCCATCTGTCCATCTCCCTGCTCTGTCCACCTGTCCTTCTCTCTGCTCTGTCCATCTGCCCATCTCCCTGCTCTGTCCTTCTCCCTGCTCTGTCCACCTGTCCATCTACCTGCTCTGTCCATCTGTCCATCTCCCTGCTCTGTCCACCTGTCCATCTACCTGCTCTGTCCATCTGTCCATCTCCCTGCTCTGTCCATCTGTCCATCTCCCTGCTCTGTCCACCTGTCCTTCTCTCTGCTCTGTCCACCTGTCCATCTCCCTGCTCTGTCCTTCTCCCTGCTCTGTCCACCTGTCCATCTACCTGCTCTGTCCATCTGTCCATCTCCCTGCTCTGTCCATATGTCCTTCTCCCCGCTCTGTCCATCTGTCCTTCTCCCTGCTCTGTCCATCTGTCCTTCTCCCTGCTCTGTCCTTCTCCCCGCTCTGTCATCTGTCCTTCTCCCTGCTCTGTCCATCTGTTCTTCTCCCTGCTCTGTCCATCTGTCCTTCTCCCCGCTCTGGCCATCTGTCCTTCTCCCTGCTCTGTCCACCTGTCCATCTCCCTGCTCTGTCTATCTGTCCTTCTCCCCGCTCTGTCCATCTGTCCTTTTCCCCGCTCTGTCCATCTGTCCTTCTCCCCGCTCTGTCCACCTGGGTTTCTCCCTGCTCTGTCCTTCTCCCTGCTCTGTCCATCTGTCCTTCTCCCCGCTCTGTCCATCTGTCCCTCTCCCTGCTCTGTCCATCTGTCCTTCTCCCTGCTCTGTCCATCTGTCATTCTCCCTGCTCTGTCCATCTGTCCTTCTCCCTGCTCTGTCCATCTGTCCTTCTCCCCGCTCTGTCCATCTGTCCCTCTCCCCGCTCTGTCCATCTGTCCTTCTCCCCGCTCTGTCCATCTGTCCTTCTCCCTGCTCTGTCCATCTGTCCTTCTCCCTGCTCTGTCCCTCTCCCTGCTCTGTCCATCTGTCCCTCTCCCTGCTCTGTCCATCTGTCCTTCTCCCTGCTCTGTCCATCTGTCCTTCTCCCTGCTCTGTCCTTCTCCCTGCTCTGTCCCTCTCCCTGCTCTGTCCATCTGTCCTTCTCCCCGCTCTGTCCATCTGTACTTCTCTCCGCTCTGTCCATCTGTCCTTCCACTCTGAGGATGACTCTAGTGGAGCCTGGTCCGGTGGGGACAGAGTTTGAGAGGAAGGTGTACGAGGACGCTGAGAAGATGGACCTCGCGGGCGTAGACGAGGAGACTGCTAGGATCTTCCGTGAGATCTACCTGCCCTACTCTAGGAAGGTGTTCAACTCTCTCGCACAGACACCCGAGGAAATAGCAGAGGTAACACTCTGTTATGTCACTATCTTATATTTTGTGACTACTATCCTAGTATTATTTGGTATGCAGTCTCAACATCTCATCCTTTGGTGGCTAAATGTTAAACAGAATATACTAATCGCTCTACTATACTCTCTTGCAGCAAACACTTCAACTGATCACAGCGAAGGAGCCTCCGTTTCGCCACCAGACCAACCGTGTGTACATGCCCATGACTGCCCTGAAGCACGCAGACCCTACCGGTCGTCTACCCCTGGACACCTTTTATAAGCTGTTGTTCAAGCACGACAGTCTATTCACTGCCAGTCTGGGGCTGCTGCGCATGTTGCAGAAGAGGGCAGGGAAGAGCTCCAAATGAGCAGAAGGTTGGAGAGACAGAGTGAATAACCTGGTGAGGAGAGATAGAGCAGAAGGTTGGAGAGACAGAGTGAATAACCTGGTGAGGAGAGATAGAGCAGAAGGTTGGAGAGACAGAGTGAATAACCTGGTGAGGAGAGATAGAGCAGAAGGTTGGAGAGACAGAGTGAATAACCTGGTGAGGATAGATAGGGGGATAGAGAGAGCAGAAGGTTGGAGAGACCGAGTGAATAACCTAGTGGGGAGAGATAGGGGGATAGAGAGAGCAGAAGGTTGGAGAGACCGAGTGAATAACCTAGTGGGGAGAGATAGGGGGATAGAGAGAGCAGAAGGTTGGAGAGACAGAGTGAATAACCTGGTGAGGAGAGATAGGGGGATAGAGAGAGCAGAAGGAGTGAGTCATTGAGTGACTCCACTCTGCAGTGCACAAGCCCCCTTTTCCTTTCTGCTAGTCATGTTTGTGTATAGAAACAACAAAAGATTACTGTTGAGACCTTCCTGATAGATCCTTAGTAAAAGATGCACGCCTCAGACCAACACGCTTCCTTGTGAACATTCTCTAACCACTCCTTAAACTATCAATGACTGTGCTCAACAAAGATGAGACTGAGATGAGACAAGTTAAGGACTGATGTTTGTGGGCCTCTAATCAAACCCGGTAACCTAGCCGTACGAACTAAGGGCTCAGTGTGTCTCAGACCAATCGGGACTCCTTCAACTGTTCCTCCAGCTTTTAGAGGATATTAGTGTGTTACTACTGTATTTTAACAGTGTAATGAAGGTTTACGGTAAGACTGGCAACACTTCAATAAAATGAGACAAAAAGCTTTTTTCCCTTCAATTTATTAGCTTTAAAATGTTTAAACTTCAGTGGCTTTCCAAATATTTTCATAATTTGAAAGGTAATATTTTTATGTGAAGTGTGAGTGTGAGGGGTTGTGAACTTATTCCACTGGCCTTATCTTCATTTCAATGGCTTTTAAAGAGTATTTATAACCTTTCCAATTCACCCAGTTGATACCAATACCATAGATTGAGTCGCCCCACAGATATACCCCGTTGGGATTGACACTGTGGCATTCTCCATACCACCATCCTCCTAGATATGATTTAGCACAGTTTGAAACGTAAGTGTCCTGGTCTTTATCGAAGGTGGAGAACTTCTGCCCATTGTGTTCATCCATAGATTTTCCTGAAATGCAGAAGGGATTGTTCCACATTTCCATTTACAGTATAACTTTCTTCAGACTGTATCGACCAAGTAGTCCTTTCAGATTTGTAATACTGTTGTTTCACGGGAAAGGAGAAATTGAAATGTTCTTTAGACTCACCAGCACCTCCATCTTTGAAGCCACTTAAATGCAGCTTGTATCCTTCATGCTCAGAGTCGACAGAGAAGGAGGAGTACTGCACGTGGGCTTTAGCCCCTTCGAAGTCCTCCAGGTCCACCCTCAACTCATACTTCTTCCTCTGAGTGAGGAGATGGATGTTTTCTAGGCCTGAGGGAGAGCACAAGGTGTTGGGGGGAACATAAGACGAGGTGAGTATTAAAGATAGTAATAATACACATGAACAGACATTTAATGCATTTCGTATCTCAGCATAGACACTTCAAATGTGTCCAGTGCGTCATGCTCTTACCTAACCAGTACTCTCCAGAAGCCTGCCCAAACCCACTCCTGTATTGGTCCCATCCACGGTAAAAGTTCACTGTCCCATCCTTTCTCTTCTGGATCACCTGGAATAGAGGGGCATTTTGAGATGTTCCACAGAAATGTGAGATGTTCCACACAAGGGGAATTTTTATCCATCTCTCCAGGTTGATAACATTCTCTACTTCAAATGTTACTTGCGCAAACAACAACATGGATTGAGCCCTGAGGTAGTGGTAGTGAAACACACTGTGATGAAGCTCAAAAGGCTATAAACAAAAGGTCTAGTCACTGTACACACTGTCCATTTCCCCCCCCCCAGGTTGGTCTTCACAGCCCATGTCACAGTAGACCTGGATGGGGGAGGTTGTTCCTGCAGGGTAGATGGTGTACACTCCACTGTGTCCAAAGCCCCTTCTATACACATCAGCACAATCCACTGGCATGATATCGTACGGTAGAGTATTGACTGCCACTGGGAGTAGTAGAATGAGCACATCCAAAGCCTGCAATAAATGTCAACTTTAACTTAAAGACATTATTATTATTATTATAGAATAATAATCCCCCACCCCCTATTCAAGGCAACCAATCTCACCTTCATTATTTCTCTGATAGGATAAAATGACCTTGGGAAAGTTGTCCAAAGTTGTGATCCTTCCTCGCTCCCAGAGTAACGTTGAACTGAAGGAAAATGATGAATAGCAAGGTCTTTGGAAGTTCAGGTTTATACCATTTAAACTTGTTTACTTTTGTGCAATTGCGACAGAGTGGAAATTCCACCCGACATGGGCACGAACTCACAACTCTCATCGCCGTAACAACGTACTCAAGAGGTACTGTCAATACCACTGACCCAGAAATGCTAAGGCATTCCTAAACCCAGGGAGACAGTACTTCTAGGTCTCAGGAAGGCCGTAGCGATGCCTTTAACCATCCACATCTAAAACGGCAATCAACATCATATTCTACATTTGAAAGGATTTGCTCTATTCAACAGTGATACTTAATAATTAGTACATTATTATAAGTCAAATATAAATGTGTGAAAATACGATGAATGCAAAAAGATACACAGAAATGTAATTCCCTACAGTTTTTATTAGAAGTGACTTACTTTACAACTTTTGTCTGTAGAAAGAAACATTGTGGAACAGTTTTTTTTTTTATGTACAATGATTTTTAAACTACTTTTAAACAAGTATAGGAATTAATAATAATGATAGAAAATATCTATGACTTCTAATAATACAAGACCAATAAAATATCAGTCACATCCTCAATTTTCACAATAATCCTAAAAGGAAGTACATTTTCTTTTTGTCCTTTTTAGTACATAATCATTTTTAGAAACATAAGATGCATCTTAAACAAGTAAATCTACCCAGGACAAACATTATTTACAGACAGAAGTTGGGATATCTGAAATGTACAGACAGAGCATAGTAGTGTCGCCAGGAAAGGAAATCAAAGGACAACAAATAAACACTTCACTAAATGAACCCTGAACTGGAATCTGAACCTAGTATCAGTCCAACCCAGAAACCTCCCAGGTCTGACTGTACTGTAGTAGCTGGTTATAGTGAACAGGCTTGGACCAGTGAAGGAAACATAGTAATGAAATCGAACAGGGGAGGAGGATCTGATTGGCTTTCCCAGTAGTAAGTATCCTATCCAGGGAGCAGCAGTGGTCTTGTGAGGGTTAGTTGGATCCCTGGGGAGTGACATCCATAGTAAAGAGCTACAGTAGGGGGGTGCAGCACTACATAGTAGTGTTTTCTCTCCTTCCACGTCTTCTAACAAGTCATATGTAAATGTCCTCTCCGTGGCTAGTGGGGTGCAAGCTGCTAAAGATGCAGGGGAACGCTCCTCTGCATGCTGTAGTATAGCACCTCCCTGAGGAGTGACAGAGCACTAACAGTCCCGACCCACCAGCCAGGCCCTCACACTGACCGACGACTGACTGACCACAACTGGAGCGCACCAGAGTTGGAATCAGTCTACAGACTTATCCGTAACTGAACCGCAGGAGAACATACCAACACCTCCATTACCAATGGAACTGCAAGAGAATGTGCTTCTATTGGCCAACGCGACAGCTAGCCTGAGTCCCAGATCTATGTGTGCGGTCTTGCACGCATAACAATGACCGCAATGGAGTCGGCAAGAGAGCACAAGCAGATGTGGGATTCAGGCTACACAAAAACAGGACCAGGGTTCAAAGAGTAGAATAGAAGCAGTCAAAAACATGCTATCACACTGACAGGCAACATGCAGGAATGTTTGCAGGGGAGTGGTAAAGGAATAGCAGCTGATAAACATAGCTTAGTACACCGAGGAGATGTTCAAAAAAGTAACCAAGGTGTCAACACATATACAGTATGTAAAAAAACAACAACAGATAACTGAGTTAAAACCAAAACTAAAGGGCAGTGACAGGCTGATTTTAGAATTGGCATAATAATGCCCTCATCTGAATGAATGTTCAGAATGAGTGAAAACAAGCTGCATGACTGAAGTAGTGATGGCAGACTGGGGGGGCAAGCCCTTTAGACCAGGACCAATGAGACTAATGACTAGGATGACTCGAGCCATGCCTGGGACTGACACGCAGACGGCCTGGGACTGACACGCAGACGGCCCGGGACTGACACGCAGACGGCCCGGGACTGGCACGCAGACGGCCCGGGACTGACACGCAGACGGCCCGGGACTGACACGCAGACGGCCCGGGACTGACACGCAGACGGCCCGGGACTGACACGCAGACGGCCCGGGACTGACAGGCAGACGGCCTGGGGGAGAACGTAGCTTAAGTCAATGGGAAGTTAAAACTTTTAACACATCAATGTTTTTGTTGAGTTGTCTGTCTGACTAAACACTGGCCAATGAACGTACTGTAATGAATGTTTAAATGCCTTCCTGGCTCTTGTGTGTGGATAAGCAGAGTGCCTCATTGCAGTGTCAGAACCCCACGATCACCCTCCCTCCCAGCGCTTTGTCCCGTCAAGTGCTTCAGAGACGCCCATCATTCTACATTCTTACACATAATACTTAATCACTCCTTTTTTTCCTAGTTCATCAAATCAGAACATAATATCCCTAATGACAGCCAACTTAAAAGAGTACATATTTGTTCCCAAGCCAATCTGATCGTTTTACCTGTTGGCCTAAATAAATAACATCAGTCAAGAGAGGCGGGATCTCTTCCTCTTCCTGTCTGAACCCCATGTTGATCTGCCTACAGAGTGTTAGACACCGGTGGTGTGCTGGGTGGAGAGAGACTGAATCACTAGTCGTTTTCCTTGTAACACCACTGGACCCAGGTGAGCCCAAGATATGTAACAGGTGAGTGTGAAACACCGTGTGAGAGGACAGGACAGAAAGAGGCTGAGAAAACACCTGAAAAGGCACTTCTGAGAGAAGAAAACAAACAATAAATAAAAATAAAGGAATTCCCTTCAACATTGTTGCTTTTTTCTTTCTTTTATCTACTTTTTAAGAGTTTGTTAGTTTTTCAGGAGAGCATCCCTAAGTCTTTGAAATGAAAGACTTCGTTTTCTTCATATACTTTTTATAATAATAAAAAAACAAGTCCATCTGTGACAGAATAAGTCTTACTTCATTAAATTGTCTGATCTTTTATATCCAGACAACACATTTCCCTTTACTCTTTCTCTGCAAACAACACTAGCAGACGGTCCTTGTGATAAAACACAGTCAATCCAAATCCAATGGAAATCTTGGAACCAGGCTGACGCATAAACTCCAGACACACAGGCCTTTACAGCCAGTCGTCTCCTCTCTCCTCTCCCCCAGGCAGGTCTCTGTTAACCAGGTGTTAACTAGGTGTTATCCAGGTGCCTTGGGGGTTCATGCAAACACCTGCATCTTGCCGTTGGACTCCTGGACATGGGGAATCTGGGTTTGGGCAGGACCGGCCACCGCCGGGCTGGGGGTGGAGTCTGACCAATCAGACACACAGTGGGGGGAGGGGCTGGACCAGGGCTCGGGCGACTCTGGGGAGGGGGTCAGGTAGGGATGCTCGCTGGACAGGCGGAGGTAATGCTTGGGGGTGGCATCCAGGGCGGAGGAGTAGCTGTGCTGGGAGGGCGGGGTGGGGTAGTCCTCTAAGCCTGCAGTGCTGCCACTGGCCTGGGGAGGAGGGGCCTGGGAGGCCTGTGGAGAGGTGGGCTGAGTGGCTGGCTGGGGCTGAGGAGGCTGCTGCTGCTGGAAGAAGGCTGGAGGGGGCTGTGTCGTCTGGGGGGTGGATGGGGAGGAGGTGCCCATGCGGAGGCTCTGCTGGCTGGCCATGGAGTGGTTGTGGAGCTGCTGCTGCTGCTCTGAGATGGAGGGCAGCTTGACGGGGCTGTGGGAGATGGGCGTGCTGGCGATGACAGGCGTGGGCTGCAGCATGGCCTGCTGGGCGCTGCGGTACAGGTTCTGCTGGTGCTGCTGCATCATGAGGCTGTTCTGCTGCTGCTGCATGGGGCTCTGAGGGTGCATGCCCGCCTGGCTGCTGTGGACCAGGTTCACCACCTGTCCCCCGCACTGGGAGGAGGAGGGCATGCGGCTGTGCCAGTCGAAGGGCACGCTGACAGGGCTCACCAGGCCCATGTTGAGCCCCAGCTGACCGGCGTTGAGCACATAGCTGTGGGGGCCCTGGTTGACCTGGCTGGCCATGGACACGCGGCCCTGCATGGACATGCCTCCATCTCCCAGGTCGTTGAGCTGGGCCAGAGACACAGCGAAGGGGCCAGAGCCGTCCATCATGCTGTTGTGCACCATGGGAGTGCTGGGCACCGACATGGAGGAGTGGAAGAGCCCCGAGGAGGGCATGGCGACCGGGGAGCAGGGGTTGGTGATGTAGCCGGCGTTGTTGGCCCCTCCGCGGGGGGAGTCCAGGGAGTCAACGGGGGACAGGGTGACAGAGCTCTCCAGCAGGGCGCTCTGCATGTCCAGGGTCAGCTTCTTGTTGCGGGCCTTAGCTGAATCCTTCAGGTTCTGGGCATGCTGCCCTCCCAGACCTGAACCCTTTGCCCCGGGGCGGCGACTCTTCTTCCCCTGGGGGGTGTTCTTCAGGCCGGGCATGAAGGCACTGGGGGGGCACATGAGGGGGGACAGGGTGTGTCCCCCGGCCAGGTGGTGTGGGGCCCCTCCGTGGCCCTGGGGGCTCCTCACTGTGTTGTACTCATCCAGCAGCTGAACGATGTCATGGTGCATTCTCTCCTGGGCGATGTCCCGAGGCAGACGGTCCATATGGTCGGTTATCTCCCTGTTGGCGAAGTGGGCCAGGAGGACCTTGACCGCCTCACAACTACCCTCACGCGCCGCCAGGAAGAGAGGCGTCTCCTCCTAATATACAGAGAGGGGGGGGGGGGGGGGGGGGGGGGTAAGACGGGAGAGAGAGAGAGGGGGGAGGGGTAAAACGGGAGAGAGAGAGAGAGAGAGAGAATTAGACATGTTGGCTCCTCAATATCTCTATATATTCCAGACTGTATGACTATGGGGAGCTGACAGTTGTAGATATAGGTGGAGGGCTGTGTGTACCTTGAGGTCCTGCATGTCTTTGTTGGCTCCGTTCTTCAGCAGGGCCATGGTGGCCTCCACGTTGTTGACAGCAGCTGCCCAGTGCAGAGCAGATTTACCTGGGATGGGAGGAACACACACTGTTGTTACTCATCCTACCTCTTACCACGAAACACAGCATCGCCATTCAACTGCATCAACTCTCTCTTCAACACTCACACACTAGTTTAGCCAATCACGTACCCAGTTCGTCGACAGCGTTGATGTCTGCGTGGCAGGTGATGAGTTCCTCCACCATGCCCTCTACGGCCAGGCGGGCAGCCAGGATCAGGGCGGTGGAGCCGTCGTACATACGAGAGTCCAGGTCTGTAGCCCGGGTTCGGATCAGAATCTAACCAGGACAGACAGGGAGAAATACCATGTCAGTCTGGCAGATGACACAGCAGTCTACTCAGCAAGTGGGAAACCGTAAGCAGTAGCCAAGTCAAGTCTTACATGTGTAATTCTGCGTATAGAAAGACTGAGGAATACATTGAGTTCATGTGAAGATATAACTTAAACATTAAGCATCTGAAAAGTGTGTTTACCTGGAAGACCCCCTGGGCGTCGGCGGCCACGGCGGCGTGTAGCGGCGTGCGCCCTGTGTTGTCCTGCGCGTTGGCGTCGGCCCCGGCGTCCAACAGCCGCTTGGCGGCGTCAGCGCGGGCGTAGCGGGCAGCCAGGTGAAGGGCGGTCTCTCCGGTGCGGTCCGTCTGGGCGGCCAATGTGGCGCCCTGGTAGATGAGGTCAGAGATGATGTTGGCAGAACACTCCTCTGACTCCTCCTCCTCGGGGAGCTCGGGCTCCAGACCGCCTCCGCAGAACGACGCCAGCATCAGAGGGGTGAAACCGTCTGGAGGGGAGAAGGACGGGAGAGGCGAAGGGTTAGTCAATGTGTCAATCAAAACACGACGGACAGGAACAGATCAAAGAGATCAAACGTAGCAACTAACAATAAACACCGGGAATACGAATCAGGAGGAGCAGTTTTTAAAGGATATACTACAGCCTCAAGGATTCCAGTCCAGACACATACAACACTGCACATGACACAACAACACTCCATGTGGTTCATTTCAATACTGACCAGGTCCTCGGACGTTGACGTCCATGCAGTCCTGGTCGAACTCTCCCTGGGGCGGGGTGAGGGCCATGGAGGGGGGCATGCGGATGTCTGCAGCCGCTAGGTGGTGCTGGGTCCACTGTCTACAGTCTACAGTGTCTTCACTGTCTGACAGGATGCTGGGCTCCTCAACCTTCAGTCTCTTGGCCTCGGGGCAGTCTGTGTCGATCCACGAGTCACTGTGGTCGCCAAGCAGAGACTCCTCCACCGTCTTGGGCATGTATCTGGAGAGAGACCGGTAACACACAGTCACAATACCATAGTGGAGCAGATACATTGATTTGGAATCACCATAGGAGTTCTGTAAGTCAGGACACAACAGTGTGGTTACTCACTTCATGCCCAGTGCGTCCTGGCCTAAGGGTTCCCTGCGGTTCTTGTTGCTGCTGGGTTCCTTCTTGGGGAAGAAGCCCTCGGGGAACCACAGGGTGCTGTGTTCTCTCTTTCTGCGGCCGATCAGCACGCCCACCACCAGGATGACCAATAGGAACAGGGCTGCCACGCCCACCAGCATCAGCTTGCCCCACTCTGGCATGTCTACAGGGTCTGGGATCTTCTCACCTACATGTTATTACAAGGACTTTAGTATACGAGCTGTGGTTACAGTATTTGATGGAGAAATGACGTATATTGCAATGTTTGTAAGGTTATCTCCTGTTATCTTTAGATGCTGTATCCTGGTATAGTGTCCGTGGGTTTCTACTCACCGCGGACTTCTTTGATGGGGTAGGGGAAGCGGAGCATCTCCACGGCTGACAGAGCTCCCAGGTAGTCTGCTGCACTGTCTGCCGATGGGAAACAGTCGTCCGACCGCTGGGAACACAGACGGTTGTCTATCTCCAGGTACACTATGGACCCAATGACCTCCTGGTGGGGCTGCAGCTCTCGTTTGAGGCGCGCCTCTCGGCGAGTGTAGGGTCGGATCATGGGCTCTCCGTTGTGGTCCAGGCGGAAGCGCAGGGTGGTTCTCAGGATGGCGCTGAGCTTCTGCAGGAAGGCAGGGGCCGTATTCACGAGTTCGTCCGGGGGTAGCAGGACCACCAGGACCAGCACCCCGTCAGCCAGGTTCTCTGGAACCTTCCCTGCACAGTCCAGCCCGTCCCAGCCACACTCCTCTGAGTTACAGCCCTGGTCACAGCGGCCGTCAGCGTAGTGGTCGATGCAGTACGCCTCGTAGATGGGACTGGTGGAGACAGAGAGTTACAGAGATCAGCTTAGAGGGTCTCATATAGAGGATAAGGTGAAAGAATGAGAGTCCAGAACAGAATGCTGGCGGTGGAGTACTTACTTGCAGATTTTCTCCTTGTTCTTGCAGTCAAAGTTGTCGTAGAGGCAGTCTGCGTTGTTGCACGACTCGTCACACTGGCTGTTGTTGAAAACACGCCAGCAGCGCGGATCGGTGCAGCGCGCCCACGGGTTCACCGCCAGTGAGCAGTCGCCCCCATCCCAGCGGCATGGGAATGTGTTGCACTCCTTGTCGCAGACACCGTCGTTGGCCTTGCCGTGGCAGTCGGCCAGGGGGCAGGCGGGCGGCAGAAGGGTCTCTACCAGCCTGGTGCTGCCCTGCTCGCAGCGCTTGCCCGTCCAGCCTTGGGCACACTGGCAGAGGAAGAAGGGGAAGCTGGTCTCCTCAGTGCAGAGGCCTCCGTTGCGGCACGGCTGGGAGGAGCAGCCCTCGTTACTACGGTGCTGGCACTGGGGCCCAGCATAGCCTGTCAGGCAGGTACAGCGGGCGCCCCGCGTGGTCAGAGCACAACTACCTCCATTATAGCAAGACAACTCCCGACACGACATGCTCCTCTCACAGTTGTTCCCAGCATAGCCCTGAGGAGGGAGAACAATCACATACAACGTCAGTGTGGGTACGAAACAGAACAACTAACCCTACAGGACGTTAGCATTGTAATACATCCAGGGGGCTTTGACATATGGTTCTAGGTTATGCTCTGTGAGCAGGGAAGTTCAGGGAGACAGAGATGGTTGTAGAAATATCAGCTGTCTCCACAGGCGGACTAGACACGGGGTAAAAGTGTGCCACAGTGACATGTTGATACTTACCAGCTGACAGGTACAGGCGTATCCAAGGGCTGAGGTGCTGGAGACAGAACAGGCCCCTCCGTTCTGACAGGGCTGAGACTCACACACACTGAACCTGCTCTGGCACCGCCGACCTGCACACAATAACACACACACGTTAGAGTGGCACGAACAGATACAAACACACACATTTATTACACAGCAATACGACTATACACACACGCGCACCCTCCTTACCTGTGAAGCCGGGCTTGCAGACACACTGGTAGTCGTTGGGGAGCTGGATGCAGTCCAGACTGTTGGTGGGGCTGCAGGGGTTGGAGTGACACTCGTTGATGTCCCCCTCACACCTCTCTCCAGTAAAGCCAGGGGGACAGTTACAGCGGTAGCCCCCCACTCTGTCCACACAGGTACCGTTGTTCAGACACTTAGGAGGAGTCCCGCGCAGCCGCAGAGGAGGAGCACAGTCATCCTCGTTGATCTCACACAGAACACCTGTAGGAGAGATGGACAGGTATCAACATTGAGTATGTTTACAGGCACACTAGTAATGAAATATCAAACTGAGTATGGCATTAGTCATGTAAACACCTAACTCTTCTTATCTTAATCAGTGTAAGGCTATAATGGTAGTCAGCATACGCAGATTAAAACACCTGGTTTTCTGAGTAATCTTCTCTAATTATTAGGACATGTTGTGAGTATGGAAGAGGACATGTTATGAGTATGGAAGAGGACATGTTATGAGTATGGAAGAGGACATGTTATGAGTATGGAAGAGGACATGTTGTGAGTATGGAAGAGGACATGTTATGAGTATGGAAGAGGACATGTGAGTATGGAAGAGGACATGTTATGAGTATGGAAGAGGACATGTTGTGAGTATGGAAGAGGACATGTTATGAGTATGGAAGAGGACATGTTGTGAGTATGGAAGAGGACATGTTATGAGTATGGAAGAGGACATGTTATGAGTATGGAAGAGGACATGTTATGAGTATGGAAGAGGACATGTTATGAGTATGGAAGAGGACATGTTATGAGTATGGAAGAGGACATGTTATGAGTATGGAAGAGGACATGTTATGAGTATGGAAGAGGACATGTTATGAGTATGGAAGAGGACATGTTGTGAGTATGGAAGAGGACATGTTGTGAGTATGGAAGAGGACATGTTGTGAGTATGGAAAAGGACATGTTATGAGTATGGAAGAGGACATGTTATGAGTATGGAAGAGGACACGTTGTGAGTATGGAAAAGGACATGTTATGAGTATGGAAGAGGACATGTTGTGAGTATGGAAGAGGACATGTTATGAGTATGGAAGAGGACATGTTATGAGTATGGAAGAGGACATGTTGTGAGTATGGAAGAGGACATGTTATGAGTATGGAAGAGGACATGTTGTGAGTATGGAAGAGGACATGTTATGAGTATGGAAGAGGACATGTTATGAGTATGGAAGAGGACATGTTGTGAGTATGGAAGAGGACATGTTATGAGTATGGAAGAGGACATGTTATGAGTATGGAAGAGGACATGTTGTGAGTATGGAAGAGGACATGTTGTGAGTATGGAAGAGGACATGTTATGAGTATGGAAGAGGACATGTTATGAGTATGGAAGAGGACATGTTATGAGTATGGAAGAGGACATGTTATGAGTATGGAAGAGGACATGTTATGAGTATGGAAGAGGACATGTTATGAGTATGGAAGAGGACATGTTATGAGTATGGAAGAGGACATGTTATGAGTATGGAAGAGGACATGTTATGAGTATGGACGAGGGCACGTTGTGAGTATGGAAGAGGACATGTTGTGAGTATGGAAAAGGACATGTGAGTATGGACGAGGACACGTTGTGAGTATGGAAGAGGACACGTTGTGAGTATGGAAGAGGACACGTTGTGAGTATGGAAGAGAACATGGAAGAGGACATGTTGTGAGTATGGAAGAGGACATGTGAGTACGGAGGAGGACATGGGTGAGTACAGAAGAGGACATGGGTGAGGACAGAAGAGGACATGGGTGAGGTCAGAAGAGGACATGGGTGAGGTCAGAAGAGGACACGAGTGAGTACAGAAGAGGACACGGGTGAGTACAGAAGAGGACATGGGTGAGTACAGAAGAGGACATGGGTGAGGACAGAAGAGGACATGGGTGAGTACAGAAGAGGACATGGGTGAGTACAGAAGAGGACATGGGTGAGGACAGAAGAGGACATGTGAGTACGGAGGAGGACATGGGTGAGGACAGAAGAGGACATGGGTGAGGACAGAAGAGGACATGTGAGTACGGAGGAGGACATGGGTGAGGACAGAAGAGGACATGGGTGAGGACAGAAGAGGACATGTGAGTACAGAGGAGGACATGGGTGAGTACGGAAGAGGACATGGGTGAGGACAGAAGAGGACATGGGTGAGGACAGAAGAGGACATACCCAAGGTGCCAGGTGGGCAGGAACAGATGTAGTGTCCCACCAGGTCAATGCAAGTGCCACCATTCTGGCATGGGTGAGACTGGCACTCGTTGACCTCCATCTCACAGTTCTCTCCGGTGTAGCCTGGCATACACTGCAGGGCCATAGACACATAATATTAACATCATATCTAGAACCATATTACAACAACATTAAGACAATCACTTTAGAGTTATTAGACAAACTGCAGTTTATACAGAATTCTGACTTGACTAATCCGACTCACGTCACACTGGTATCCTCCCACGTAGCCCCTGCAGGTGGCGCCGTTGCGACAGTGTTTGTCCTCACAGTGGTCCACCTGGCTCTCACAGTAGCTGTCTGAGTAGTCTGTGGGACACTTACAGTAGTGGGTGTTGCCTGTGTTGACACAGTGACCTCCGTGATGACACAGCTCGTCTGTCTGGAGGCCTGGGAGCAGACAAGAGACCGGGGATGGTTATACCATGGTATAAATACAAACACTTACTACATACATGCACTAAACCAGGGGTGTCAAACATAGGGCCTGTGGGTGGTTATACCATGGTATAAATACAAACACATACTACATACATGCACTAAACCAGGGGTGTCAAACATAGGGCCTGTGGGTGGTTATACCATGGTATAAATACAAACACATACTACATACATGCACTAAACCAGGGGTGTCAAACATAGGGCCTGTGGGTGGTTATACCATGGTATAAATACAAACACATACTACATACATGCACTAAACCAGGGGTGTCAAACATAGGGCCTGTGGGTGGTTATACCATGGTATAAATACAAACACATACTACATACATGCACTAAACCAGGGGTGTCAAACATAGGGCCTGTGGGTGGTTATACCATGGTATAAATACAAACACATACTACATACATGCACTAAACCAGGGGTGTCAAACATAGGGCCTGTGGGTGGTTGAGTAAAACAAAATATATATGTACGAACTCAATATACTTTAAAATGACTAAAACCAAATCAAAACAGTGTAGTAATGATAATGAGCCGACATTCATACAGTTTGTTGACTGTCCAGCTCTCTAATAATCACCAAAATGAAGCTAGACAGTCAGGGAGCATCGGAAAATCCCACAACTATGGATAAAGGACAATTCTTTGCTAACTTTGATGGAGAGGAAATATAAAGATTTTTGTGTGCGGCCCTCTGGACCTCGTTGAAGACCGAATGAGGCCCCCGGGGAGTTTAACACCGCTGCGCTAAACACTTACAGTAAACACACACACACACACACACACACACAACTAACAAGAACAGAGCATGCCTCCGTACCTCTCTTGAGTGCGGCAACCTCACAGGAAACCCCAGGGATGTCACAGTAGCGTCCAGACCAGCCTCCCAGACACTCACAGGAGAAGGAGGCGTCCTTCTGACGACAGCGCCCTCCGTTCTGACAGGGAGACGAGCGTCTGCACCAGTCCACTAGCATCTGGAGAGACAGAGAAGATAACCAGCTTAACACCACAGTATCTGAACATGTGTTTGTGTTAATGCTTTCTAGATTAGTATAAAATAGAATAGTATAGAATATAGTATAGAATAAAATAGCATAGTATAGAATATAATAGTTTAGAATTTAATAGTATAATATAGTATAGAATATAATAGAATAGCAAAAAATAGCATAGAATAGTATAGAACAGAATAGTATAGAACAGAATAGTGTAGAATAGTATATGCTGTGTGTGTACCTGGCAGCGGTTGCCTGTGTATCCCTTGGGACAGGAACAGCGGAAGGACTCCAGAGCGTCCTGGCAGACCCCTCCGTTGAGGCAGGGCTGGGAGTCACACTCATTCACCTCATACTGGCAGTGGGAGCCTGTGAAGCCTGAGCGACAGGTACAGGAGTAGCCGTTGATCTTGTCTGTACAGGTACCTCCGTTGAAGCATGAGCTGTGGGTGTAGGGTAAAAGATAGTTCAATCATCACTGCTGATCCATTCTGCACACATCCGAACACGCACCGTTTCAAAGGTCACAAAGGGCACACGTGCACGCATACAAACACAGCGGGCTATGAGACTCACCTTTCAGTGCAGTCTGGGATGTTGGTCTCACAGTTAATGCCAGTGAAGCCAGGTCTGCAGGTGCAGGTGTAGCTGTTGACGTAGTCTGTGCAGGTGCCTCCGTTCTTACAGGGGGCGCTCTGACACTCGTTGACCTCCACGGCACAGCGAGGCCCCGTGAAGCCTGGCAGACAGCTGCAGTGGAACGAGTTCACACCGTCCGTACAGGAACCCCCACTCAGACACGGGTCTGCAGGAAGACAGAGAGAGAGAGAAAGCGAGAGAAGGGTTAGGGATGGAGGAGGATGATATGTCTATACAGTACTATAGTTCTATGGATAATGTTGTAAACTGGAGTTGGAGGAAGTAGAAGCAGACACGGAGGCCAGTATTGTACAGCAGCAGCAGAGACTGTGGTCCTATGGATAATGAAGTACAGTAATAGAATATTGCTAGTCTCTCATTGGTCACTCACTAGGGGCACAGTCATTGATGTCCGTCTCACAGTTGGGCCCGGTGAAGCCGCCGCGGCAGGAGCACATGAACCCTCCCAGTGTGTTGGTGCAGGTACCACGGTTCTTACACGGGTTGGCGATGCACTCGTTCACGTCAATGTTGCACAGCTGACCTTGCCATCCTTGCTGGCAGTTGCACTGGTAGCCCAGGTAGTCAGGTGTGTTGGTGCACAGGGCATGGTTGGCGCAGGGGTTGGGGGAGCAGGGGGTGAGCACGTCGGCACAGGTGGGCCCGCTGTAGGGCAGCTCACACAGACAGGTGAAACTGGCCACGCCGTCCACACACGTGCCCTGGTTCAGACACGGACTGGACGAACACTCGTTGATGTTGACCTGGCACAGGTTACCTAGGCAACGCAGGACAGAGCGACACAAGGGAGATGTGTTAGATTACGATACAGAGTATAGTCATTGAGTAGGTTAATTTAACATGGGGATAAACCTTACTAAGTAAACTGTGTCACCCGATGCAGTTATTTTAGATATACACTAGGGGGCGTTATGAGCCAGTATATTAGATGGGACCCTTTATGGATGATCTGGAAACCAAACCAAACAAGGCCTCTTGAGTTGTGTGAAGCATCAGTTGGCATGAGAACAACGTACATAAGTTTACACGGTCTGTAGATGTTCAAATGTTTTGGTGCATACATGCATCTCCAAGTTTATTTTCAAACAGTGATTGGTGTTTATCTACCATGTGTTTGTATACTGTGAAAGTGTATACATCACGGGTGCCTGGTGTATGTTTGTAGTGCCTCTGTGTGTCTAGAGTCAGGGTTAGGGATAGAGATAGGGTTTGGGGTAGAGTCAGGGTCTGGGATAGAGATAGGGTTCGGGGTAAAGTCAGGGTTAGGGATAGAGATAGGGTAAGGGATAGAGATAGGGTTAGGGATTGAGATAGGGTTCGGGATAGAGATAGGGTTAGGGATAGAGATAGGGTTAGGGATAGAGTCAGGGTTAGAGATAGGGTTAGGGATAGAGATAGGGTTCGGGGTAGAGTCAGGGTTAGGGATAGAGATAGGGTTAGGGATAGAGTCAGGGTTAGGGATAGAGATAGGGTTCGGGGTAGAGTCAGGGTTAGGGATAGAGATAGGGTTTGGGGTAGAGTCAGGGTTAGGGATAGAGATAGGGTTTGGGGTAGAGTCAGGGTCTGGGATAGAGTCAGGGTTAGGGGTAGAGATAGGGTTTGGGGTAGAGTCAGGGTTAGGGTTTGGGGTAGAGTCAGGGTTAGGGATAGAGATAGGGTTTGGGGTAGAGTCAGGGTCTGGGATAGAGTCAGGGTTAGGGATAGAGATAGGGTTTGGGGTAGAGTCTGGGTTAGGGATAGAGATAGGGTTTGGGGTAGAGTCAGGGTCTGGGATAGAGTCAGGGTTAGGGATAGAGATAGGGTTTGGGGTAGAGTCAGGGTCTGGGATAGAGTCAGGGTTAGGGATAGAGATAGGGTTTGGGGTAGAGTGAGGGTCTGGGATAGAGTCAGGGTTAGGGATAGAGATAGGGTTTGGAGTAGAGTCAGTGTCTGGGATAGTCATGGATAGAGATAGGGTTTGGGGTAGAGTCAGGGTTAGGGATATAGTCAGGGTTAGGGATAGAGATAGGGTTTGGGGTAGAGTCAGGGTCTGGGATAGAGTCAGGGTTAGGGATAGAGATAGGGTTTGGGGTAGAGTCAGGGTCTGGGATAGAGTCAGGGTTAGGGATAGAGATAGGGTTCGGGGTAGAGTCAGGGTTAGGGATAGAGATAGGGTTCGGGGTAGAGTTAGGGTTAGGGATAGAGATAGGGTTTGGGGTAGAGTCAGGGTCTGGGATAGAGTCAGGGTTAGGGTTGGGATAGAGATAGGGTTAGGGTTGGGATAGAGATAGGGTTTGGGGTAGAGTCAGGGTCTGGGATAGAGATAGGGTTAGGGTTGGGATAGAGATAGGGTTAGGGATTGAGATAGGGTTAGGGTTAGGGTTGGGATAGAGATAGGGTTTGGGGTAGAGTCAGGGTCTGGGATAGAGATAGGGTTAGGGTTGGGATAGAGATAGGGTTAGGGATAGAGATAGGGTTAGGGATAGAGATAGGGTTTGGGGTAGAGTCAGGGTCTGGGATAGAGATAGGGTTAGGGTTGGGATAGAGATAGGGTTAGGGATAGAGATAGGGTTAGGGTTGGGATAGAGATAGGGTTAGGGTTGGGATAGAGATAGGGTTAGGGTTAGGGTTGGGATAGAGATAGGGTTAGGGTTGGGATAGAGATAGGGTTAGGGTTGGGATAGAGATAGGGTTAGGGTTGGGATAGAGCTAGGGTTAGGGTTGGGATTGAGATAGGGTTAGGGTTGGGATAGAGATAGGGTTAGGGTTGGGATAGAGATAGGGTTAGGGTTGGGATAGAGATAGGGTTAGGGTTGGGATAGAGATAGGGTTAGGGTTGGGATTGAGATAGGGTTAGGGTTGGGATAGAGATAGGGTTAGGGATAGGGTTAGGGTTAGGGTTGGGATAGAGATAGGGTTAGGGTTGGGATAGAGATAGGGTTAGGGTTGGGATAGAGATAGGGTTAGGGTTAGGGATTGAGATAGGGTTAGGGATAGGGTTAGGGATAGAGATAGGGTTAGGGTTGGGGTTGGGATAGAGATAGGGTTAGGGATAGGGTTAGGGATAGAGATAGGGTTAGGGTTGGGGTTGGGATAGAGATAGGGTTAGGGTTGGGATTGAGATAGGGTTAGGGATAGAGATAGGGTTAGGGTTAGGGTTAGGGTTGGGATAGAGATAGGGTTAGGGTTAGGGATAGAGATAGGGTTAGGGATAGGACAGCAGGCTCACCTCTGAAGCCCTGGCGACACTTGCAGGTGAATCCGTTCAGCTGATCGATGCAGGTGCCAGCGTTCTGACAGGGGCTGGGCAGACAGTCATTACGGTCTAGGTCACAGTTCTTCCCCACCCAGCCGGGCTCACAGTCACAGCGGTAGCCGTTGATGTCGTCTCTGCAGGCGCCGTGCACACAGGGGTTGCTGCCACACTCGTCCACCTGGGAGTAACAGTAGGGAGGCTGGAAGCCCTCGGGACACTGGCAGTGGAAGCCGTTCTCCTCGTCCACACACGTCCCCCCGTTCCTGCAGGGTCCGGACGAGCACTCGTCCATCTCCACGTTGCACAGAGGGCCGGTGAAGCCCGGTTTGCACACGCAGTCGTAGCGGTTGATGCCGTCCTTGCAGATGCCATAGTCACATGGTTTGCTGGCGCAGTCATCAAAGTTAATCTCACAGTTGGTACCTGTGTGTACAAGAGAGAGAACACCAATCAAACAGCAGTACTAAGACAGAGACCCCAGCAGACACTCTGTGTCCATAATCAGAATAAAGTAGAAGATATTTAGTGTTATGAATCTCTGTTGGTACTGCTCTCTCACCTGAGGTACCGTGCTGACACTGGCAGATGTACTTGTTGACCAGGTCCACACACTTGCCCCCATTCTGGCAGGGGTTACTGTGGCACTCGTTCAGCTGGTTCTCACAGCGGTAACCCGTGTAGCCCGCATCGCAGTTACACGTGTAGCTGGCGATGCCGTCCACGCAGGTGCCGTGGTGGCACGGGTCGGGCTGGCAGTTGTTGGTGTTGCTCTCGCACAGTGTGCCCTCGTACCCTTGGGGAAGAGACAACAGGAATTAGAACAGGTCTCCTGGGGTTTCTTTGCGTCTCACTCTTCATCTTTTAGACAGTTTTTTGTCTTTAAATCTGCCTGCCACCTCTCCTCATCCAAACCCCTCCTACCATTTCCCCTCTCCCATTCACTTCTCTCCATCTCCACTTCCCTCTTTATCCCTCTCTATTTCCTCCCCCTATTTCCCACTCTTTCTCTCTCTATGAAAGCTTCTACAGTTTGGAGTTCTGGGCCCCGTGGTTTCCATGCCGACGGTGGTGTGTGTGTGTGAGACTGAGCAGTGTTAGTTGGTTCGTTAGTTTGCAGAGCAGAGCCATGTGGTGTGTTGTGTGCTGCTGTGCCGGGTGCTAGGTAGGCCCCATCGTGCTGTGGGCCAGGGGACAGGGCCTTGCGGTGTTGAAGGAGTAGGGCCCTTGGCCCTTGACAAGGCTCACAGGCCTGGCTTTGTTCCCACCGGGGACAATGGTCCGCGCCACGTCTAACAGGGCCACTTCACTCAACAACAGAGGAGGGGGGGTGTGGGGACACAGGGAATACCAAGCAGCTGGTCACCGCTAAACAATACACACACACTAGACCAACTAACACAAACACACCTGCTCAAGAATCATGCTAAAAACAGCTGAGCTGTTCACAGTCTTACACATAGATGTTAATATGAATGGGAATGACCTTGAGTGAGCTAAGATATACCACAAGGCCAGTGCAGCGTGTTGGGGTGTGTGGGGGTATGTATTGTGGGGTACAGAGGAACAGATGTCGGGGGGATGACCAGCCCCAACCCCCCCGCACCCCCAGCAGCTGCTGGCCCTGGGTGACCCTGTGTGTGATCCTGGGGTCCGAGGGACCGGCTGGGGAGAAGAGGGGGATTAGGGGCCTCAGTCCAGTCTCAACCCCAGCCCAGTCTCAACCCCAGCCCCGCCTCAACCCCAGCCCAGCCCAACCTCAACCCCAGTCTCAACCCCAGCCCAGCCTCAACCCCAGCCCAGTCTCAACCCCAGCCCAGTCTCAACCCCAGCCCAGGCTCAACCCCAGCCCAGGCTCAACCCCAGCCCTGCCTCAACCCCAGCCCAGTCTCAACCCCAGCCCAGTATCAACCCCAGTCCAGTCTCAACCCAAGCTCAGTCTCAACCCAAGCTCATTCTCAAACCCAGCCCAGCCTCAACCTCAGCCCAGCCTCAACCCCAGCCCAACCTCAATCCCAGCCCAGTCTCAACCCCAGCCCAGTCTCAACCCCTGCCCAGCCTCAACCCCAGCCTCAACCCCAGCCCAGTCTCAACCCCAGCCCAGCCCAGCCTTAACCCCAGCCCAGCCTCAATCCCAGCCCAGCCTCAACCCCAGCCCAGTCTCAACCCCAGCCCAGCCTCAACCCCACCCCAGTCTCAACCCCAGCCCAGGCTCAATCCCAGCCCAGTCTCAACCCCAGCCCAGTCTCAACCCCTGCCCAGCCTCAACCCCAGCCTCAACCCCAGCCCAGTCTCAACCCCAGCCCAGCCCAGCCTCAACCCCAGCCCAGCCTCAATCCCAGCCCAGCCTCAACCCCAGCCCAGTCTCAACCCCAGCCCAGGCTCAACCCCAGCCCAGTCTCAACCCCAGCCCATTCTCAACCCCAGCCCAGTCTCAACCCAAGCTCAGCCTCAGTCCCAGTCCATCTCCAGCAACAGTCTCCCAGGTCCAGTCCAACCAGCAGTCTGAGGCCGCAACAGACACACAACCAGGGAGTCATCTGACCCGACCATCACACTCACTCTCACTGAGACCATCACCATCTATAACACCTATAGAGGTGAGGGGACAGACTAGGGGCTGACTGTCAGTCTAGGACAGTCTAGGACCACTCATGTATGTACACACTGACACACACAAACACAGAACACACACGTGGACATAAAGAAATTGACATTATTGCTCCTTACCTTCAGCACAGCGGCACTCGTATCCGTTGGGCCGGTCGTAACACTTGGCTCCGTTCTGGCAGGGCGTGCTGGCACACTCATCAATGTCGATCTGACACATGGTGCCAGTAAACCCTGGGACAGGCAAATACAGAGGTGAGGGGTCAGAGAAAAGCTCCGGTAGACGGGTCCACAGTGAGGTCAGCCAGAGGTCTCCAGGCTAGGTTAGGGGTCTGTACAGTGGGATGGTAAGGTTCTAAAGTGTCTGAACAGGGTGATCCATGGACTTGAAACGTCTACTGGGATCCACAGTGTAGGATCTAAACATGGTTCTGGAGGGGGTTAGGCTCTGCAATGTCTGGAATCTGCAGTGTTCTGTTGCGTCTGGACTATGATGCATTCTGGGATGTGTGGTGAATTTGAGAATGTCTGGACTCTTAAGGACTATGTTGTGTTCTGGAATGTCTGCTAATGTCAAGTCACGGTCCAACTTCCAACACATCTACCAATCGCTTAACCCAGCAACATTTTATCTCCCACATGCTTACCGTTTAAATGGATTTCTTGCCCCGACATTAATGTAAATGTCAAACCAGAATAGTGAATATGACTAATGCCTTGGTCAACTAGCTAAGGCATTTCATCTTGTACACGTTCTTCTACAGTGTCTGAAACAGCTCGTCCTCAATTTGTTGAGACGGAAACACCAAAGTAGGCTTTAAATGAACTTGTATTCCCCATGTCTGAGAAAAAGTTTAGCTGGCAAAGCAACAGAAATCAATGGGGAAGGGGCCCATGGAGGAGTCAATTGGTGCGGTCGGTTTAGGAATACCTAGTGGTAATTAACAGTGTGAAGAGGATGGACCTGGTCTGTGTCTCTGTGTTGCTGCTTGGGGCAGGAGGTTAGAGGGGGAGAGACAGTGGGATTGTTTTCTCTCTCAGATACCCCCCCCCCCCTGCCTGCATCAGCTACATAGGCTCAATAGCTAGATGGGGGGTGGGGGGGATGTCTGCCCCAGATGTAAATTGCCAACCTGAATAAGAATCTCATTAGTAGGACTGCTGTCCCTTCCACATTCCACCATAGATGGGGAGAGGAAGGGGGAGGGGTTGTGGGGGGGGGGTCACAATAGTGTCTTTGTTCAGTGGAAAGGATAGGCAGGCTGCCTCTGGGGCCTGCGTGGCTTTTATGACTGGGCTTGGTCGCTCTAAACTCACATCAGACAAAACTAGCAAGAGGAGCACTGATTCACAGGGACATTTAACTCTACATCTCACACCTGTTCAGTTCACACTGACCAACAGGTCAGCTATTTTCATTCATGAAAGGCAGGAGAGGTTCTTTGCTGTACCTCAACAGCTCAGAGAGACTCAGACATGAATCTTACCTGGTTGGCAGGTGCACGTGAAGCCGTTGACCATGTCCCGGCAGATACCGTCGTTCACACAAGGGTTGCTCTCACACTCATCCACATCCACCTCACAGTAGGTCCCCATGTAGCCTGGAAAGTAAATATGCATATATATATATTTTAACATATATATTATTGGATTTTTAAACAGGACAATCAACATAATCATTATAGAACAGCCTCTGCATACACATTATTAACACAAATATCAAAGATCACATTTATTCATAAAATACAAAACTGTGAAGTGAAAAACTATTCATTCTGGGCCCTTCTATGTCCAGGAGACGTGACTATATAGTTTCCCTATCTATCTAGGGGACTTCTAGCAGTGGAAAGAGTTCACACAGTCTCAGGGGGCCACAGAAGGTTTTCAATCAACACTGCTCTTGTCAGAGTCCCAAACCACAGGGGGAACGTTAGCTTTTACTCCCAGGATGGGAAACCATCACAAATACACCTAATTGAAGTGCTGTCTGGGCTAAGGCCTGTGACCTGTATCACCAAACCCCACCGTGGTTCCACACGGTATTACCACTCCCTGTCCCTGGGTCATCTTCCCCTTAACAACTGTCCTATATTCAGTGGAACCGTGCTATAGAGTGTTGCAGTGTCCCCTCCATTGAGGTGAAGCTGAGTGTGGAGTGGCCCGCGGTGGCTCTGAAGAGACAAAGCCGGCGTGGAATCAGGAAGAATCGGCCACTTCACATGGCGCTCCACCAGGCTAGCCGATGATGAGGAGGGTGGAGAGAGAGGAAGGCGGCTGTCTGTGGAAAATGAACGGGGAGGTGGAGGGGAAGGGGGAGGGTAGAAGCTCTGGGAAAAAGCCTCTCTCCCTTCTCTTCTCTGTATGTGTATGAGGGGTGTAAAGTGGAGCACAGAGGGGCCCTATTGTCCTGCTCCATTCCCACCACTCATTATTATTCACAGCACACTCCTCCCCCTCGCCTCGCTTCTCTCTCTCCCTCTCTCTCTCACCATCCAGCCCTATAGACCACGACTCCCATCCCAAATTTGCATAGTCCCCCAAACCAAACCCCCAGCCAGCATGCATGGCCTGAGGACGGTGCCGTGCGTGAGAGTCTCAATGTGTTTGTGAAAGAGGGTCGGGAGCCTTGACTCTGTACCGTACCTAACTAACACACTGGCTGGCTGTCTTACTGGGACCACTGGTGTCAAGGTTATGAGCACCTCTCTAGCCCACCACCACCAGCACCACCACCACTACCAGCACCACCACCACCACTACCACCACCAGCACCACCACCACCAGCAGCAGTGAGAATGTGTTACATAATAAGATCTAGTGCCTAGGGAAGGAGGAGGGTTAGAGCTGTGGCTACTGCTGCTCTGGGAAAGTCAAGTGTAAAGCCATCATCTCCAGAGTGTCTGGGGCTCAGAGGGTCTATAGTAAACAAGAGGGATGGGAGATCAGTGAGAGATGAGATCAGAGGACTGGGCTGTAGTTCCCTGGCTGTAATTCCCTAGCTGTAGTTCCCTGGCTGTAATTCCGTAGCTGTAGTTCCTTGGCTGTAGTTCCCTGGCTGTAGTTCCCTGGCTGTAATTCCGTAGCTGTAGTTCCCTAGCTGTAGTTCCCTGGCTGTAGTTCCCTAGCTGTAGTTCCCTGGCTGTAATTTCGTAGCTGTAGTTCCTTGGCTGTAGTTCCCTGGCTGTAGTTCCCTGGCTGTAATTCCGTAGCTGTAGTTCCCTAGCTGTAGTTCCCTGACCGTAGTTCCTTGGCTGTAGTTCGCTGGCTGTAGTTCCCTAGCTGTAGTTCCCTGGCTGTAGTTCCGTAGCGGTACGTTCCCTGGCTGTAGTTCCTTGGCTGTAGTTCTCTGGTTGTAGTTCAGTAGCTGTAGTTCCCTGTAGTTCCCTAGCTGTACTTCTCATTGGTTCTCTGGCTGTAGTTCAGTAGCTGTAGTTCCCTGTAGTTCCCTAACTGTACTTATCCGTAGTTCTCTGTTTGTAGTTCAGTAGCGGTAGTTCCCTGTAGTTCCCTAGCTGTATTTCTCTGTAGTTCTCTGGCTGTTGTTCAGTAGCTGTAGTATCCTGTAGTTCCCTAGCTGTACTTCTCCTTGGTTCTCTGGCTGTAGTTCCATAGCTGTAGTTCCCTGTAGTTCCCTAGCTGTACTTTTCCGTAGTTCCCTGGTTGTAGTTCCGTAGCTGTCGTTCCCTGTAGTTCCCTAGCTGTACTTCTCCATAGTTCTCTGGTTGTAGTTCCGTAGCTGTCGTTCCCTGTAGTTCCCTAGCTGTACTTCTCCGTAGTTCTCTGGTTGTAGTTCCGTAGCTGTAGTTCCCTGTAGTTCCCTAGCTGTATTTCTCTGACTTTAGTTCCGTAGCTGTAGTTCCCTAGCTGTATTTCTCTGACTTTAGTTCCGTAGCTGTAGTTCCCTGTAGTTCCCTAGCTGTATTTCTCTGACTTTAGTTCCGTAGCTGTAGTTCCCTGTAGTTCCCTAGCTGTATTTCTCTGACTTTAGTTCCGTAGCTGTAGTTCCCTGTAATTCCCTAGCTGTATTTCTCTGACTTTAGTTCCGTAGCTGTAATTCCCTGTATTTCCCTAGCTGTATTTCTCTGACTTTAGTTCCGTAGCTGTAGTTCCCTGTAGTTCCCTAGCTGTATTTCTCTGACTTTAGTTCCGTAGCTGTAATTCCCTGTAGTTCCCTAGCTGTATTTCTCTGACTTTAGTTCCGTAGCTGTAGTTCCCTGTAGTTCCCTAGCTGTATTTCTCTGACTTTAGTTCCGTAGCTGTAGTTCCCTGTAGTTCCCTAGCTGTATTTCTCTGACTTTAGTTCCGTAGCTGTAGTTCCCTGTAGTTCCCTAGCTGTATTTCTCTGACTTTAGTTCCGTAGCTGTAGTTCCCTGTAGTTCCCTAGCTGTATTTCTCTGACTTTAGTTCCGTAGCTGTAGTTCCCTGTAGTTCCCTAGCTGTATTTCTCTGACTTTAGTTCCGTAGCTGTAGTTCCCTGTAGTTCCCGGGATGCATTTCTGTGCTGTGAGGTGTCTCCAGGTGGTCGGGCGTGTGGTCCTACCTGGCATGCAGATGCAGGTAAACTCTCCGATGCGGTCCAGACAGGTGGCATCATTCTGGCAGGGCATGGACAGACACTCGTTGATGTCGATCTCACAGCGGGGGCCGGCGTAGCCTCGGCCACACTGGCACTGGAAGGACCCCTCCGTGTTCACACACTTCCCAAAGTGTTCACAGGGGTTGGCACCTGTAGGCAGAGGGAACAGGGGTCAGTGCACCCGCTCACACACAGTACATATAGGGCGGGGCCAGGTGAGATAGGACCAACACAAAGCAGAGGTTGGTGCTAAATAATATGCCCTCTTACCAATGGAACACTCGTCCATGTCCTGGTTGCAGGCTCCGCCCACGAAGCCGGCGGGACAGGTGCAGATGGCGCGCCCGTTCAGGGGGTTGGTGTCACACACGGCGCCCTCATTACACGGGTTGCTGACGCACGCGTCGTCCAGGTGACACAGCAGACCTGAGGGAAGGGACACAGGGACTAACAGAGTCATGTCAGGAACACTGTCCTAACTAACATACAGCTGACTAGGACTGCAAAATTCTGAATGCTTCCCTGGTTTTCCAGACCGGGATTTCAGGAAAACTAGGTCATTTGGGGAAAGTTCCCGGTAACAGTGGACCAGTGGACTCACCGGTTTTCCCCACGGGGCATTCGCAGAAGAAGGACGCCACGCGGTCGTGGCAGGTGGCGCCGTTGAAGCACACGGCGGTGGCACAGTCGTCGATGTTCTCGCTGCAGTCGTCTCCCGTCCAGCCGTTGACGCACACGCAGGTGTGCCCCCCGATGGTGTTGAAGCAGGTGCCTCCGTTATGGCAGGCGTTGGGCTGCATAAGGCACTCATTGACATCCTCTGCACAGTACTGACCTGTCCACTCAGGTGAGCACTGGCAATTATAGGTGTTGACTCCATCCACACACAGGCCTCCATTCATACACCTATGCCCTGGGCAGTCATCCACGTTTGTCTCACAGTTGTGTCCCTCAAACCCTGACAGAGAGAGAGAGAGAGAGAGAGGTAGGGGTGAGAGAGAGAGAGAGAGAGAGAGAGAGCAGGGAAAGAGAGAGAGAGAGAGAGAGAGAGAGAGAGAGAGCAGGGAAAGAGAGAGAGAGAGCAGGGAAAGAGAGAGAGAGAGAGAGAGAGAGGGGTGAGAGAGAGAGAGAGAGAGAGAGAGAGAGAGGGGTGAGAGAGAGAGAGAGAGAGAGAGAGGGGGGGGGGAGAGAGAGAGAGAGAGAGAGGTGAGCCTCAGGGATAATAAGCACACGCATTTGAGTTAAGTGCTCACTAACACATCCAATGCCTCCCCACTTCCATTCATATGGTCTTCCTAAACATTCCCCTCTGCTTCCCACAGCCGTGGAGGTGAAGGGCAGAGAGGGGCAGTAAAAGTGTTTACATGTTCTCATGGCGTGGTGTTTCCCACAGTAGGTAGCAGCAGCAGCAGAGCACCAGGGAGGCCCCTGACACCACCGGGCTGACACACAGCGCTGTGCTGCGCTACAGAGGTCCACTACTCCCCGCCATGTTTGCTTGTTTTATAATCTCTCACAGTTTCAATTACTTCCTCTCTGGCCCAGAGACATTTCCTGTCAGCTCCCAGGAGGGAAGCCAGAAGGGCCATGAAGTAAATTCCTCCTGAAGGGAGCAGTTTGGAGTAGAGCAGCGGCCCACTCTCCTCTCCCAACCCCCGTTTGTCCCCCCCATCCCGTCAACAAGCTATTTATAGCAGCCAGAGAGAGAGAGAGAGAGAGAGAGAGAGAGAGAGAGAGAGACATGGGGTTTATAGTGACTGGCGGGGCTCTGGGGTCTGTGTGTGTGTGTGTGTGTGTGTGTGTGTGTGTGTAGGCCAGTTTATGAGCCAATCAGCTTACCTGGCAGGCAGGCACAGTCATAGGTGTGATCTCCGGTCGGGCGGCAGGTGCCCCCGTTGATGCACTGGGAGGGGGCGCAGGGCAGGGAGGACACTTCGCAGGTGCGCCCGCTGTACCCAGGTGGGCACTGGCAGCGGAAGGAACCATGGGTGTTCATGCAGAGGCCTGCGTTGAGACAGGCGCCAGACTTGCGGCACTCGTCGATATCGTTGCGGCAGTTCTTCCCCTGGAACCCGGGCGGGCAGGAACAGTTATAGTGGTTATTCCAACTGGCACAGCGGGCGCCATTGGCACAGGGGCTGGTGGCACAGGCGTCTATGAGGGAGCAGTCTTGACCTGAGGATAGATAAGGGATGCAATGTCTCATTATGAACATTTTAGTTAACACCTAAACCTAATATATGCTTTATAACTTGTTATAAGCATGCATGAGCCTTCAACTGCCTCTCATCATTGTACTTACATACTTACATAAATGTGCACAGATCAGCTCTTTCCCACACCACTCTCTCAGGAAACACTGATCCACACGGACAGACAGACAGACATACCTCTGAACCCTCTCTGACACACACAGGTGAATTGTGGCATTCCGTTGGCCACCTGGCTCTTGCAGGCAGCTCCGTTGAGGCATGGCGACCGGTGACAGGGGTCCAGGCTTTGGCACAGAGGGCCGATGTACCCCGGCCGACATCTGGAAATACGGAAAGAAATACGGAACACAGCATGTTAGACCCTAGGTTAGACTGACAGACAGTCTGACAGCAGAGCAGCAGGCCTCAGAGCTGAGGCTGTTGGCTGTTCCCAGCTCCCTCCCTGTTCCTGCTCCACCCCCTTATAGACACCTTGGCAGGCGCCTCTGACTCTGACCCTGGAAGGAGTCAGTCCCCTTGGCCCTGGGCTGGGTGGGTTCCATTCAGTCAGAATATTTATACTGCAAGCACACACACACACACACACACACACACACACACACACACACACACACACACACACACACACACACACACACACACACACACACACACACACACACACATTACACACACACATTACACACACACTATTTCTAATTCGGAAACAGATGTAAGCCATCAGTCATTGCCTTTCTCTCTTGTCTGTAAAAGACGAGACATGCACTCTCCTCCATTTCCCTCTCCCTCCGTTGTTCCCAGCTGGAAAGCATCACTCGCTCCATGCCAGTTCACATTCTTCCAACATTACTCCTTTTCCACACTTCAGCTCTCACTTTTCCCCTCGTACGTTAAAACAAGCACGCCCCAAAACCAGCAGCTTACAAAAGCATGTCAACAATGTCAGACCACCTGTGACATAGTTGACCTATGAGAGATGCAGACATTAGGAACCAGGACTCCACTAACACAACATTTCACTGACTGAGAGCTGCTTTGGAACGATTGTAAAGTCTAGGTGAGAAATAAATGTCTCTGCTTCCTGGGCCTCTTCCTAGTTGTTGTTTTCCAGTAACGCATCACACCATCTTGATGGACGACTAAAGCCTGAACTAAAAGTGTGCAGGTAGGGTGAGATAAACAACAGGTTTCCTGTGGCCTACTCCAGGGGCCCCAGGGGAGGGAGAGCTCGGCGAAGCAGTACCTATTGGGGTCTGTTTGAGAGGGAGGCCAGTGTGATAGGTAGATAACCCTACATCCACCCAGGGACAGGGAGCCCCGGTCCGGCCAAGGGATAGGGACGGGAATTGGCTCCCACTTCAAACAGGTCGTTTGAAGCTGATGACAGGGCAGTGATGGCTGGGCCCTGGCCCTCCCTTGGGTCCCACTCTCCTATTTCACTGTAAAATAACCCCCGGGCAGAAAACAACAATGGCTTTTCCTCTTCTTTTTTGCAGGAGGGGGTAGATCATCTCTGTTACTGTTTGTGCTTCTTTTGTGACCTCAATCTGCTTTTATGACCCTGCTCTCTGACTGGGGGGCCTGAGGCTAGTACAGGGAGAGGAGGTGCAGTTTCTGACCCGTAGGGGCCACTCTTCTTGTGGGTTACCAGGCCCTGTGTGCTGAATACTGAGCCGGCCTGCTCTCTGACTGGGGGGGCTGAGGCTAGTGCAGGGAGAGGAGGTGCAGTTTCTGACCCGTAGGGGCCACTCTTCTTGTGGGTTACCAGGCCCTGTGTGCTGAATACTGAGCCGGACTGCTCTCTGACTGGGGGGCCTGAGGCTAGTACAGGGAGAGGAGGTGCAGTTTCTGACCTGTAGGGGCCACTCTTCTTGTGGGTTACCAGGCCCTGTATGCTGAATACTGAGCCGGCCTGCTCTCTGACTGGGGGGCCTGAGGCTAGTGCAGGGAGAGGAGGTGCAGTTTCTGACCTGTAGGGGCCACTCTTCTTGTGGGTTACCAGGCCCTGTATGCTGAATACTGAGCCGGCCTGCTCTCTGACTGGGGGGCCTGAGGCTAGTGCAGGGAGAGGAGGTGCAGTTTCTGACCCGTAGGGGCCACTCTTCTTGTGGGTTACCAGGCCCTGTGTGCTGAATACTGAGCCGGACTGCTCTCTGACTGGGGGGCCTGAGGCTAGTGCAGGGAGAGGAGGTGCAGTTTCTGACCCGTAGGGGCCACTCTTCTTGTGGGTTACCAGGCCCTGTGTGCTGAATACTGAGCCGGCCTGCTCTCTGACTGGGGGGCCTGAGGCTAGTACAGGGAGAGGAGGTGCAGTTTCTGACCCGTAGGGGCCACTCTTCTTGTGGGTTACCAGGCCCTGTGTGCTGAATACTGAGCCGGCCTGCTCTCTGTCTCTCTTAATACACTGTGTTCCACTGGCTGCTCTGCTCCGCTTCCTAAAAACAAGACTGCTCAGTGTTCTGTGGCCTTTCTTTCTACCTGCCATGACAATGGCGAGACCGAGAAGCCACAGGGCTCAGCATGGAGAGGCAGGCACACCCGCATGAATGTGCAGCCGTAGAGACACACACACCGGACCTAAAATCCAGAGAAACCCAGGAAAGTCCCCTCTACACTTTCAATGACATGCTGAAGAATTACCAGATTATTCAAGTACGCCGCTCTGATTCATTAGACAACCGGTCATTTTGAACAAAACTGCCATTACAGTAAGAACATAATGGTTCTTGGCAGTTGGGAGAGTGTTGGGGCCTGGGAGAGTTATGCTCCTCTACATGGAAGAAGAACTTGAGCAGCTATATATATATATATATATAGAGAGAGAGAGAGAGATCCCTGCTGGCTCGCTTAGTTTCCACGGCTACTCCTTCGTGTCCCAAAGCTCCTGCAGCATAGGCCTGGCTTTCCCTATGAACCCACTCACATGCTGGGAGGTCAGATGTCAAAGGTCACCAGTCTGATTGTAATGATAATGTCAGTCAGGCTGTGGAAAGGAGGGGGCAGAGCTGGCCAGGGGATGTGGGTGGTTGTGGGAAGGCAGGGGTTGGGGGGATTCTGTTGGAGAGAGAATGTCTTTGGGAGGGTATGGGTGGGGTATAGAGGGGGGTTTGGTCCAGAGAGATTGTCTTTGGGAGGGTATGGGTGGGGTATAGAGGGGGGTCTGGTCCAGAGAGAATGTCTTTGGGAGGGTATGGGTGGGGTATAGAGGGGGGTCTGGTCCAGAGAGAATGTCTTTGGGAGGGTATGGGTGGGGTATAGAGGGGGGTCTGGTCCAGAGAGAATGTCTTTGGGAGGGTATGGGTGGGGTATAGAGGGGGGTCTGGTCCAGAGAGAATGTCATGTCATATTTCCTGTAATCTCTCGTCCCCTGCTCTGAAAACACTCTCTTTGAATCCCATATCCCTGTTGCCCAGGCAACCTCACAGACGAACGAGCAAGCCCTGACACCGGACCAATCACCAGCCTCACCCCCCCACTCCCTCCCTCCCAAGCCTTCGTCCCCTTAGCTATTTGTCATGGCTTGGCTGGGTTTATTTAGAAGCAAATTAACTATGTCTGGAATCTAGGGTGTCACCCAGGAAGAAACGAGGACAGCGCTGCGTCGGCTCAAAGAGATGACTGGACGGACTGAGGAGGGGAAGGGGAACCGCTTGGAGGTTTTAAAACTAACAACACAGACTGACACTCAAACTCTTCTGAGGCCATTTAAAACGCTGAAGAAAGAACGGCAGAACAGCCATCTTTTACGGCCTGTTGTTCTGTTCTAAAGGCCTTCACAACTCTCCTGGACAGACAGACAGACAGGGAATAACAGCTACTTCTAGAAACTAGCGGATGTGAGACTGTATGTGTGTGTGTTTGTCTGAGGCACAGTGAATGAGACCCGGGCAGTCACACTCAAATCTTTTTGACTTCTATTCTGTTGTTACGGCAGTTAAAAGTTTAAGGGAGAGAGGAGAATC
This sequence comes from Oncorhynchus mykiss, assembly GCF_013265735.2. Classification (NCBI taxonomy): domain Eukaryota; kingdom Metazoa; phylum Chordata; class Actinopteri; order Salmoniformes; family Salmonidae; genus Oncorhynchus; species Oncorhynchus mykiss. Next base: position 41,478,890 of record NC_048577.1, on the reverse strand, counting down.
TCAACCGACGACTGTGGAGAGAGCTGCATAATGTGTGGATAATACTGACTGAGAGATGTTACAATTCAGGAAGTAAGGGTGAAAGAGTATGACTGGATTGTGAGAATAAATCAGGTGTGTGTGTGTTTGTGTGTGTGTGTGTGTGTGTGTGTGTGTGTCTGTGATTGAGCAGCAGCAGCGGTAGAGCAGGAGGGAATGCAGTGGAGAGATTGTTTGCTTTCCTTTAAAAACACACAGTCCAGCAGCCAAAACACACATTCTTTTGTCTAGGGCCTTGGCCATTGTCAACATGCTACTCTCGGAACACATAACTAAACCAGGTTTCTGTCAGTCTCGTGGCTGTGGGGGACGCTATTTTGTCCTGCACCTGTGGTTCAGTCATGCAGCCTTATCAGAATCTGGGAGTTCAGACTTTTACAGCCATCTGGATTCCACCACTGTTGTGAAAGTCCTTGTCTGTTGAGACTGCTGTAGTGTAGCCTAGCAGAGCAGTAGCTGCTGGACCTTCGACCAGAGCCAGGGGGTGTTAAGTGTTTAGTGGTAGGATGTGGAGGGAGCAGGTGTGTGTGTGTGTGGGGGGGGGGGGGGTTGCGCAACCTGTGTCAAGATTTACTGAGGGCTGACTCCTGACCTTTGAGGAAGAGAGTGTGCCAGAGCCAGATGAGGGGGAGGTCTGTGGGGTGCAGCGGGGCCCGGGGCCAGAAAAGCCAGGGTAATCTCCTCACGTCACAACAGACCTGAGGGTTAACGCCAGCTGCAGCCCCACTCAGCCCCAGCCAGCACCATGCATCTGTCCACATCTGTCAGAGAGACTCAGGCTGTCTGGTGTTGGTCCACTCTGCCCCAGCCAGCACCATGCATCTGTCCACATCTGTCAGAGAGACTCAGGCTGTCTGGTGTTGGTCCACTCTGCCAGGGCTATACTTTACTCTTGCTAGAACAATGGAGCTATTCTGCCTGGCTGGTAGACGAGGCACGAACACCAACACACACACACGACATTACTTCACAAACACTCACATGCAATGGAGGTACTTTTTACACCTTCAACCAAAAGGGCACCAACGACAACAAAAACAATGTAAATATTCACATGGTATAATGTGCACACACATGCAAAGAAACACCACAGTACACATCCAAACACAAGCAGGAACTTACAACCACTATAGCTGCTGGAAGAGGAGGGAGGCAGTATGGTGAGCCCATCACAGGGCTGGGGATCCACTGGGAAATGACAAAACAGGTGACAATGACATTGAGCTACTCCAACGTTCTACACTTTATGGGGGACACTTCTGAACAACATCAAGGGACCCAGACAGACCTACCGCAAAGACCCATTGATTTATGTGTGTGAATCAGGACACCTCTGTTCAGCCCGTGTGTGTGACAGTAACCCAGAGACACTTGTTCTGCTCTGTGGGTCATTGTGCAAGGTAACACTGAGCCCACCCTCTGAGACACAATACATCACCCAGCCTGACACAGGGGTCGCAGGCCAGCTCACCTGTGGACGTCACGCAGTAATCTGTGACACGGTTCGACACACCACGGTCACGGCCTACAGAGCAACAAGTATGGATGAATGGCCTGATCCCCACTCAAAGGGTGACCTATTCCACAGGTATTGTGAATCAACCAAAAGCCCATATAAGACAAATGGACAATAACAATAACAGGATTGAAAGCACAGCAGGGCCACCATCTTGTCATCCCCTTCAGCAGGAAGGAAGGAAGGAATCTCCAACCTCAACACTTCTGAGAACTGTCATGGAAGTATTATCCTTCCCTTGTTTGCGAGCTTTTGCTTTGGGAGGAATTTACGAAGGTATGGGAATTTGGTAACCTCCAACAAAAGTCCCTCTTAGGCAGTGTTCTGCCCACAGCAAAGCACAGCCCCCGTCAGGCAAACTCCCACCACCATCACCACCACCACCATCACCACTACCACCACCATCACCACCACCAACACCACCACCATCACCACCACCAGGAACCAGCAGCTCCATTTCTTTGTGAGAGTCCATACTGACACCATACTGCCAACAAGAAGAGATCCTCCTCCCCCAACACCCCCTCTCCTCTCTCTCTCCCTGCTCTCCTCTTTCTCGGAGAGGAGCCAACAGGTTGGGGGTAGGGGAGAGTCCTGTGGGCCAAATAAAAGAGCTAAAGTAGTCAGAACTCCATTGTGTGAGGAGGGGGGGCTGGAGCGGAGTGGAGGGAGGAGGGGCAGTGACCCAAACAGACAGTCTTTCAGGCCTGAGCTTACACGGACCAACAGATCTCAGCTGTAGCCTGGCAACAGTAACCCATGGTTGGGGAGAGGGTGAGAGGTGAGGGGGACATTTGGGAGAGACACAGGGTTCTGTGAAGACAGTTTGTAAAGTTCTGGAGACCATACAGTATGTACAGGTAACTTAGAGTTCAGTGAGTGACAAGATCAAACAGAACGACCATGATCAACTATAAAAGGATGTGTGTACCAGAGTTTCCCAGTTTAAAGTCCAACGTTTTATTGAATAATGGTGCTTGGCGACAGACAATGGAGGTATTGAAATGAGCAGAGGGAGGTTTGAGGAGCACCCCCATGGCATGAATATTAACCATGTGAACATTAAGACAATTAACCTCCTCTTAGAGAAAAGCAAATATGAATCTGAGCAGAAAAAAGCTGTCACTAAACCCTCTTAACCCTCGAGGGGACAAGAACACATGGGCCTATCAGTGTATTTCAAACTCCCGTGGCTTTGCTCGTCTCAATGATCTTTGTAAGTCCTTGTTTTCTCTGGTCAGAAGACTGCCTGGACATGGTGCATTTTTGTACCTTGGCGTGACACATGTCTGCAATTGTGTAAATAAGGGCTCAGTAATGCAGTAAACACACACATTTACCTCACATTAAACTGAAACGAAGACACTGATTCTTTAGGAGACAATGCAACTCTAAAGTTGATATCATAAGAAATACCTCAAACGAGAACATCTTTTCTTTGGGATAAAAAAACTCCCTGAAATAGTTTGAATAGCAAAGCAGACATCCATAACCGCATCACATGCATCCCAGGGTCGAGGTCTTCCAAAGCATTCTTCTCAACGTGCTCCACCACAGAACCCCACCCCACCACCTAAACTGAACCAGACTGCTGCAAAGCCTGAGAAAACAAAAGGGAATTTTTCCAGCACCAAAGGCAACTTCAAAAATCAACTTCCTCACAGAGTTTCTCAACATGAAATGGCAGAACTTCCCTCCCAATATCTTGCCTGTTTCTCACTGTGCTGGTTCCAAGTTCATTCAGGAATAATGTATAGCCAGGCCTAAATGTGACTAATGATGATGAGACAGCATTTGTTCCAATCCAAAGACCAAGTTCATTTATCATAGTTGGCTATTCTACACCTCGGTGAACATTTATATCACAACGACTTTGGGAGAGAGCAATGAATGGATTCCAATATATTCAAACAAAAGCTTTTATGAAGACAGGTTGATGGATTAGAATGTGGAGTCCAAACCAAACAGACCAGCACAGAGCAGACCGTTTTACAGGAGAACCGCAGTGTGAGAATCAGAGTCATTGGAGGTATGTTTACAAGACAGGGACTATCTTCCACCGTGATAAGAAACCTGGGGGAGAACGCTAGGAAAAGGGCCAAAGAATGTCCGTTATCTCAAGCACTCTCACCAACAAACCTCTGGAGAACGTTAAGATGAAGGGTGAGAGGTCCTCACTTCTATCTCCTCCAACATCTCATAAACACCAAAACAAACACTCGACAACGTGGGATTTGACTTGTATCTTTCTGTAACTGTGCCTGGTTTCTTTCTACTTTAAAGGTGGACTATGCAGAAATCGCTCCACCATTTGATGGTTGCTAAAATTACAATAGTTTCCAAAGTGTCAGTTGATGTGACAAAACAAGCAAGTATAGTGTAGAGCATCATTGTACCATCTAAACTAGAGGTCGACCGATTCATCGGAATGGCCGATTAATTAGGGCAGATTTCAAGTTGTCATAACAATCAGTAATCGGTATTTTTGGACACCGATTTTTTCTTATTTTTCTTACCTTTATTTAACGAGGCAAGTCAGTTAAAAGAACACATTCTTATTTTCAATGATGGCCTAGGAACAGTGGGTTAACTGCCTTGTTCAGGGGCAGAACAACAGATTTTTACCTTGTCAGCTCTGGGATTCGTTTTTGCAACCTTCCGGTTACTAGTCCAACGCTCTAACCACCTGCCTTACATTGTACTCCACGAGGAGCCTGCGTTGCAGGCTGACTACCTGTTATGCGAGGGCAGCAAGAAGCCAAGGTAAGTTGCTAGCTAGCATTAAACTTATCTTATAAAAAAACAATCAATCTTATCATAATCACTTGTTAACTATACATGGTTGATGATATTACTAGTTTATCTAGCGTGTCCTGCGTTGCATATAATCGATGCGGTGCCTGTTAATTTCTCATTGAATCACAGCCTACTTCGACAAACGGGTGATGTCGTTGCACCAATGTACCTAACCATAAACATCAATGCCTTTCTTTAAAATCGATACACAAGTATATATTTTTAAACCTGCATATTTAGTTAATATTGCCTGCTATCATGAATTTCTTATAACTAGGGAAATTGTCACTTCTCTTGCGTTCCGTGCAAGCAGTCAGGGTATATGCAGCAGTTTGGGTTGCCTGGCTCGCTGCAAACTGTGTGAAGTCCATTTATTCCTAACAAAGGCCGTAATTAATTTGCCAGAATTGTACATAATTATGACATAACATTGAAGGTTGTACAATGTAACAGGAATATTTAGACTTAGGGTTGCCATCCGTTAGATAAAATACGGAACGGATCTGTATTTCACTGAAAGAACAAACGTTTTGTTTTCGAAATCATAGTTTCTGATTCGACCATTCTAATGACCAAAGGCTCGTATTTCTGTGTGTTATTATGTTATAATTAAGTTTATGATTTGATAGAGGAGTCTGACTGAGCAGTGGTAGGCACCAGCAGGCTCGTAAGCATTCATTCAAACAGCACTTTCGTGCGTTTGCCAGCAGCTCTTTGCAATGCTTCAAGCATTGTTTATGACTTCAAGCGCTGTTTATGACTTCCCGAGATTAGGCTGGTGTAACTGATGTAAAATGGCTAGCTAGTTAGCGGGGTGTGCGCTAATAGCGTTTCAAACGTCACTCGCTCTGAGACTTTGAATAGTTGTTCCCCTTGCTCTGCATGGGTAACGCTGCTTCGAGGGTGGCTGTTGTCGATGTGTTCCTCGTTCGAGCCCAGGTAGGGGCGAGGAGAGGGACGGAAGCTATACTGTTACACTGGCAAAACTAAAGTGCCTATAAGAACATCCAATAGTCAAAGGTATATGAAATATAAATGGTATAGAGGGAAATAGTCCTATAACAACTACAACCTAAAACTTCTTACCTGGGAATATTGAAGACTCATGTTAAAAGGAACCACCAGCTTTCATATGTTCTCATGTTCTGAGTAAGGAACTTCAACGTTTCTTACATGGCACATATTGCACTTTTACTTTCTTCTCCAACACTTTGTTTTTGCATTATTTAAACCAAATTGAACATGTTTCATTATTTATTTGAGGCTACATTTATTTTATTGATGTATTATATTAAGTTAAAATAAGTGTTCATTCAGTATTGTTGTAATTGTCTTTAATTACATTAACACATTTATTTGTTGTGGAAAAGTGTGCTTGCCTTTCCTCTGGTTGTCTGAGGGAAAAACCCATCCCTTCCTCTCCTCAGCTAGTCTGGGTCTGAGAGGAGAGGGAGGGGAACACGGGGAGGAATCTCAATCGGCTGGGCTCAACCTCAGCTATTCCAATTACATGTCTCTTTAGAAGCCGTAGTCTCCCAGCAGAAAGAGAAACAAGCAGGGGATGAGACATCAGAGGAAGGCCTGTCCCTATCTAAGCACCAGATTTAGACATATAGGAACTGAAGCATAATGTAGTAATAATATAGGACTTTATCGCATATCTTCTTCCTCTTTGGGCCACACAATAATGGACAGTCTGACGATGATTATCTAGCTCAGTTGAGTGTCTGTGTCCCTGTGTCTGAGTGCTGTGTGCGTGTGAGTCAGTGTTTGTTCTTAGTAGAGATTCCAAACACAAAACATGAAGGGTTCACATGAGAAAAACAAGCAGGCAAGTTGTACCACAATCCCTGATGATGAGTTGTGGCAGTAACATGATTGCGTAGGGGACGTTGTTGGTGGTATTGTGGTCAGTGTGGATGGAGGGGTCAAGAATGAGGAAGGCAGAGAGCAGTGAGTAAGCTGCTTTAAGCTGCACAGACAGTCAGGATGTGCGTATGACAGCGGGTCAGAAGGCACCACTTCCTCTGATAGGGCCTGGGAACCACAGCCCTCAGTTCTCCTCCAGCCCCCATGACCCAAGAGCAGTGGGGACAAACCCCCTTCTACCCGCTACCTCCTCTCTCTGCTCAGACCCAACCACCACTGTCTCAGATAAATACAGGTCATCTTCCCTTAGATATACAACCACCTCGAATCTTATCTACAGGTCCAACAAGCTGAATACACAGATTCCTTCAAGTCGGGAAGAGACCACTGACTCCTCGGGAGTGAATCTCAATTGTGTTTACGTGATTCCATGGATCCTCTCTCATAGATGCGTTTTGAGGAGGTGAGGGAAGAGGATGCAAGGAAATCAAGAAACACAGCTGAGATTCATCCATGGAGTCAGTGGTCTGACATGACGGACTGGGGATGGCTCAATCTGCCTGTCAACCAGACACGAGTGATCTGTGGTTCCCTCCCGCTGCATGTTGGCGTGAGAGAACCTAATTGTCTATCTATCCCACCAGTCATTCCAAACATGGCGTTTTAAATGAGAGCCTGTGGTCATGGTGTTTGAAGCATTCCTGAGATGAGTGCAGGGGTGAACGGACTGGAGGTGAGCAGGACAACACACTGAGATGACTGCAGGGGTGAACGGGCTGGAGGTGAGCAGGACAATACACTGAGAGGACTGCAGGGGTGAACGGGCTGGAGGTGAGCAGGACAACACACTGAGATGACTGCAGGGGTGAACGGGCTGGAGGTGAGCAGGACAATACACTGAGAGGACTGCAGGGGTGAACGGGCTGGAGGTGAGCAGGACAATACACTGAGATGACTGCAGGGGTGAACGGGCTGGAGGTGAGCAGGACAATACACTGAGATGAGTGCAGGGGTGAACGGGCTGGAGGTGAGCAGGACAACACACTGAGATGAGTGCAGGGGTGAACGGGCTGGAGGTGAGCAGGACAATACACTGAGATGAGTGCAGGGGTGAACGGGCTGGAGGACAATACACTGAGATGAGTGCAGGGGTGAACGGGCTGGAGGACAATACACTGAGAGGAGCAGCGGAGGGGAAAGGAGGAAGCTCACTAAAGCATTCCTCTCTCATCCAGCGTGAAGACGCCAGAGAAAACACTACCAGCCCCAAGGTGTTCCGGGCAAAGCCAACAGTAATAACTAACTAACTGTGTTGTCTGCCTGCCTCGCTCTGCCTGTCACCGTGTGACTGCCCACTCGGATTTTATTGTTGTTGATGAATCAACATTGTTTCCACGTCAAAATCAATGTGATGATGTTTAATTAACGTGGGGAACTGATTGGATTTGCAAAAAGTCATCAACGTAAGTCATCAACGTAAGTCATCAACGTAGGTCATCAACGTTAGTCATCAACGTAAGTCATCAACGTAGGTCATCAACGTAGGTCATCAACGTAAGTCATCAACGTCAGTCATCAACGTAAGTCATCAACGTAAGTCATCAACGTAGGTCATCAACGTAAGTCATCAACGTAAGTCATCAGCGTAAGTCATCAACGTAAGTCATCAACGTAAGTCATCAACGTAAGTCATCAACGTAGGTCATCAACGTTAGTCATCAACGTAAGTCATCAACGTAGGTCATCAACGTAAGTCATCAACGTAAGTCATCAACGTCAGTCATCAACGTAAGTCATCAACGTAAGTCATCAACGTCAGTCATCAACGTAAGTCATCAACGTAAGTCATCAACGTTAGTCATCAACGTAAGTCATCAACGTAAGTCATCAACGTCAGTCATCAACGTAAGTCATCAACGTAAGTCATCAACGTTAGTCATCAACGTAAGTCATCAACGTAAGTCATCAACGTAAGTCATCAACGTTAGTCATCAACGTAAGTCATCAACGTAAGTCATCAACGTAAGTCATCAACGTAAGTCATCAACGTTAGTCATCAACGTAAGTCATCAACGTCAGTCATCAACGTAAGTCATCAACGTAAGTCATCAACGTTAGTCATCAACGTAAGTCATCAACGTCAGTCATCAACGTAAGTCATCAACGTAAGTCATCAACGTTAGTCATCAACGTAAGGGAATTCATCATCTTTTTTTGGACCTAAATCCAATGACATGGTGAATTTTTTTGTTGATTTCATGTTGAATTCATGTTAGTTGACAACTCAACCAAATGTACTTCAAAACTGTTGTTGAAATGACACTTGCGCCCAGTGGGTGGGGGATGTGTGTACATCTCTCTTTCAAGGTGAACTGGCTCTGTTCAGGGGTACTGTACAGGATGACATCTCAGGGATGGGCAACTTTAATGGGGGTGGGGGTCACAAAACGCTGAACTCGTCATGGGGGGGTCTGCATACCCACATCCATACTCACTCACATGTGCAACCTTTTGGAGAGCCTAAGCGAAAATGGTAGTTTTAGAGTTCATTTCCTACAATTCTACTAATTTGGCCATGGGGCGGAGAGAAATGTTTGCAGTTTTTAATATGATATCTGACTGAGATTGACTAACAAAATCAATTGGGGCCTCCCGGTCGGTAATTCCACCGTGATTACTACAAGTTTAGATAGCTGGCCGCAAGACCGCCAGTGACCCATCCAATTCCCTGGTCTATCTGGTTTGGATCCAAATTACAATAATCACATTCAACAGAGCCTGATGCATTTTTCATGAGGAAACCCAGACATGAGGGACACAGACCCTACTACACAGACCCTACTACACAGAGACCCTAGGACACAGACCCTACTACACAGAGACCCTAGGACACAGACCCTACTACACAGATCCTACTACACAGACCCTACTACACAGAGACCCTAGGACACAGACCCTACTACACAGAGACCCTAGGACACAGACCCTACTACACAGAGACCCTAGGACACAGACCCTACTACACAGAGACCCTAGGACACAGACCCTACTACACAGAGACCCTAGGACACAGACCCTACTACACAGAAACCCTAGGACACAGACCCTACTACACAGAGATCCTACCTACACAGAGACCCCAGGACACAGAGACCCTACTACACAGAGCTCCTACTACACAGGTACCCTACTACACAGAGACCCTAGGACACAGAGACCCTAGGACAGAGAGCCTACTACACAGAGATCCTACTACACAGAGACCCTACTACACAGAGACCCTAGGACACAGAGACCCCAGGACACAGAGACCCTACTACACAGAGCTCCTACTACACAGGTACCCTACTACACAGAGACCCTAGGACACAGAGACCATACTACACAGAGCTCCTACTACACAGATACCCTAGGACACAGAGTTGCTAGGACACAGAGACCATACTACACAGAGCTCCTACTACACAGATACCCTAGGACACAGAGTTGCTAGGACACAGAGACCATACTACACAGAGCTCCTTCTACACAGGTACATTACTACACAGAGACCCTAGGACACAGAGACCCTACTACACAGAGCTCCTACTACACAGGTACCCTACTACACAGAGACCCTAGGACACAGAGACCCTACTACACAGAGCTCCTACTACACAGGTACCCTACTACACAGAGACCCTAGGACACAGAGACCATACTACACAGAGCTCTTACTACACAGAGACTCTACACACACACACACACACACAGGCTGAAGTGGCTGTTCCCTATCAAACTGAAAAACTGTCCCTCGTTCATCATGTCCTAAGAGGCCGGAGCTTCCATGGAGGTCATTAAAACACAACACTTACAATTTATAGACCTCACCCTGCTACTGAGGTCACATCACAGCTATTAATAACACACAGAGAGACACTGTTTCCATCCCTCCATCGGCCTGGCCTCACAGACAGACAGTCAGACAGACAGACAGAGAGAGAGAGAGAGAGAGAAGAACATATCTTTCAGATCCATCCCTCCATCCGCCTGGCCTCACAGACAGACAGTCAGACAGACAGACAGACAGAGAGAGAGAGAGAGAGAGAGAGAGAAGAACATATCTTTCAGATCCATCCCTCCATCCGCCTGGCCTCACAGACAGACAGACAGACAGACAGAGAGAGAGAGAGAGAGAGAGAGAGAAGAACATATCTTTCAGATCCATCCCTCCATCCGCCTGGCCTCACAGACAGACAGTCAGACAGACAGACAGAGAGAGAGAGAGAGAGAGAGAGAGAAGAACATATCTTTCAGATCCATCCCTCCATCCGCCTGGCCTCACAGACAGACAGACAGACAGACAGACAGAGAGAGAGAGAGAGAGAGAGAGAGAGAGAGAGAGAGAGAGAGAGAGAAGAACATATCTTTCAGATCCATCCCTCCATCCGCCTGGCCTCACAGACAGACAGACAGTCAGACAGACAGACAGAGAGAGAGAGAGAGAGAAGAACATATCTTTCAGATCCATCCCTCCATCCGCCTGGCCTCACAGACAGACAGACAGACAGACAGAGAGAGAGAGAGAGAGAGAGAGAGAGAGAGAGAAGAACATATCTTTCAGATCCATCCCTCCATCCGCCTGGCCTCACAGACAGACAGTCAGACAGACAGACAGAGAGAGAGAGAGAGAGAGAAGAACATATCTTTCAGATCCATCCCTCCATCCGCCTGGCCTCACAGACAGACAGACAGACAGACAGTCAGACAGACAGACAGAGAGAGAGAGAGAGAGAGAGAGAGAAGAACATATCTTTCAGATCCATCCCTCCATCCGCCTGGCCTCACAGACAGACAGTCAGACAGACAGACAGACAGAGAGAGAGAGAGAGAGAGAAGAACATATCTTTCAGATCCATCCCTCCATCCGCCTGGCCTCACAGACAGACAGACAGACAGACAGAGAGAGAGAGAGAGAGAGAGAGAGAGAAGAACATATCTTTCAGATCCATCCCTCCATCCGCCTGGCCTCACAGACAGACAGTCAGACAGACAGACAGAGAGAGAGAGAGAGAAGAACATATCTTTCAGATCCATCCCTCCATCCGCCTGGCCTCACAGACAGACAGACAGACAGACAGAGAGAGAGAGAGAGAGAGAGAGAGAGAGAGAGAGAGAGAGAGAGAGAGAGAAGAACATATCTTTCAGATCCATCCCTCCATCCGCCTGGCCTCACAGACAGACAGACAGTCAGACAGACAGACAGAGAGAGAGAGAGAGAGAGAAGAACATATCTTTCAGATCCATCCCTCCATCCGCCTGGCCTCACAGACAGACAGACAGACAGACAGAGAGAGAGAGAGAGAGAGAGAGAGAGAGAGAGAAGAACATATCTTTCAGATCCATCCCTCCATCCGCCTGGCCTCACAGACAGACAGACAGACAGACAGTCAGACAGACAGAGAGAGAGAAGAACATATCTTTCAGATCCATCCCTCCCTGCCAGAGGATCTGAAGCCATTGTGCAATCTGCGGTGGGGTCCACCACTGTGGGCTTTGAGAGACACAACACACAGAGGATAGATAAACCGTTGGAGGAGCTGGGGGAAAACAGACAGAGACAAAGAGTGTTCATCCCCAATAGCAGTGAGAGAGAAAGGGAGCATGTTCAGAGAAGAGGAGGCCTGTGGGCTGGTCCGCCGTCCGGCTCCACTCCTCCACGCACGAGCCCGTCTCTCCCAGCATGCGGCCAGCAGGCCGCTCAATGGCAGCACCTGGCCCTCCGCTTCTCCCCCTTTGTCAAAGATCTGACTTCACTGGATTACCATCACAACATGCACCAGCTGTCCCCCCCTGCCCAATTCTTCCAGCTGGATCCACTCTGAATGACACCCTCTCAATCTGCCTAATTATCTCCGACACTCCAGCGGCCCCTCCTATGCACATTCCGTCTACACACAGACATACGGGGCGGGGCGGAGCAGAGGGGACCCGTGGCCCTTCAACTGACTGCTCACCTAGAGGGCACTCTTTCCGTGATACTCAACCTCTTCACCATCAAGTGCATCACACGTCTGTCTGTCTCTGGGCTTTGTGCTCCCTGGCCTTGTGTTCAATTATGGGATTCAGAGAGACAGAATGAGAGACAGAGAGAACAACAACGTTCTGCCCAATGATTTGTGTATGTTTTGTACTTTCCCCAACAAACCAGGATGTTGATGTAAGCAGGCGCATCAAGAGAAGAGAAAAGAATAGCTAAGACTCAACATATGACACAACAGGGTATCCTGCCCTGAAGCCAATGTACTGGATCCAATATACTGTTATCATGATTCAGAGAAGAATACAAAAATCACTTGGATTGCTGTAGTGTGTGTTACAGGTGCATCAGCATAGTAGTCCCGCCCAGGCCAGACCAGCCAGCCCCTACACCTATCAGAAGTGACCGTCATGCTGGCTCAGTGAGACGGAGGAACAGGTTCCAGAATGATTACTCCTGTAATCTGCTATCCACTACACATGTCTGAGACCCTGCTCGTTCACCTTAGACAGGGCCACAGCAGTGAACCTTGAGGGGGCCAGACAGACATGGCCACAAGAGTGAACCTTGAGGGGGCCAGACAGACAGGGCTACAACAGTGAACCATGAGGGGGCCAGACAGACAGGGCCACAGCAGTGAACCATGAGGGGGCCAGACAGACAGGGCCACAGCAGTGAACCATGAGAGGGCCACACAGACAGGGCCACAGCAGTGAACCATGAGGGGGCCAGACAGACAGGGCCACAGCAGTGAACCATGAGGGGGCCAGACAGACAGGGCCACAGCAGTGAACCATGAGAGGGCCACAGCAGTGAACCATGAGAGGGCCAGAAAGACAGGGCCACAGCAGTGAACCATGAGGGGGCCAGACAGACAGGGCCAGACAGACAGGGCCACATCAGTGAACCATGAGGGGGCCACACAGACAGGGCCACAGCAGTGAACCATGAGGGGGCCACACAGACAGGGCCACAGCAGTGAACCATGAGGGGGCCAGACAGACAGGGCCACAGCAGTGAACCATGAGAGGGCCACACAGACAGGGCCACAGCAGTGAACCACGAGGGGGCCAGACAGACAGGGCCAGACAGACAGGGCCACAGCAGTGAACCACGAAGGGGCCAGACAGACATTGCCAGAGCAGTGAACCATGAAGGGGCCAGACAGACAGGGCCACAGCAGTGAACCATGAAGGGGCCAGACAGACAGGGCCAGAGCAGTGAACCATGAGGGGGCCAGACAGACAGGGCCACAGCAGTGAACCATGAGGGGGCCAGACAGACAGGGCCACAGCAGTGAACCATGAGGGGGCCAGACAGACAGGGCCACATCAGTGAACCATGAGGGGGCCACACAGACAGGGCCACAGCAGTGAACCATGAGGGGGCCAGACAGACAAAGCCACAACAGTGAACCATGAGGGGGTCAGACAGACAGGGTCACAGCAGTAAACCATGAGGGGGCCACACAGACAGGGCCACAGACAGGGCCACCAGACAGAGAATACATTGGTATCTGGGACAGTAACAATGACAATCAAAAAAATATAGAATATTACTGTCACCTGAGAACAGAGGAAAATAATACCCATGCTGCACAACTTCAGAGAAGGACCTGATCAACAGCTTCTGCTCTGAAACATCAGGTTGGAAAATCCACAGGTTGATTTCAAACAGAGAGCTAATGGCTAGTTTGCCTTCAGTGATTTCCAGGTAAAATCTCACATGTCTCACCAGCTCTCTGCAATTTATTCCTAAAGCCCTCAATTTGATCTCTATCTGCTATGTCTCTCTCTCTCTCTCTCTCCATTCCTTCCTCACTCTCCTGTGCCCTTTCCTTTTCTCACCCTCTCCCCAGCTCTCAGCTCTCCTGATGGTGCCCGGTTACAGTCAGGTGTCTGGGGGAAGAAAGGATCTTTTCTGCTGTTGTGGTTCTCCAGTTACACTGGGATCCCAGGGGATGGGGCTGGGTCCTCCAGTCGCCTCTGTCTAGGACTGGTTTGACCACTCCGCTCCCCCGTTAGCCGGTCTGAGGCTACGCTGCCTGTCCCGGTCATTGCCCTGCTGTGGACGTGTTACCATTCTGTGTGGTACGGCATTTCGATTTCTTATTGGGAATCTCTTCTATGTCTCGCTGTTGACACTGACCCAGAGGAGTGATTACGCATGAATGGATAGCCCTCCACGCCCCATACATATAGACACGCAGCGCCAAGAAAGCTGAGGAACACAAAGCGTGAACACACTACACACTTTCTGAGAAGTGAACACTAACCCAGAGACGAGACGCCATTAAAGTTGGGAGATGAATGAACACGCTCGGTCCAAGTTCAAGGGTTTAACTATGTACAATGATACAGTCATGACCCGTGGAAGGTTGAAGCATAGGCCAGTTGGTAGAAGAGTTATGTGAAGACACACAAGTCTTTAGCTCCAGAAAGTCTAAGCAGTTTGAAAACAGAAGAGAGCTCCTCTCACAAAGAACAGTTTGAGGAGCTATTAACACAATTACACATTTACCAACCGCTTCCCCTGCTTCAGGTAATGATTTGAGAACTATGTTCTCGTTTGTTGGTGACTGGCTTCACGTGCGTTTACACAGACACTACCTGACACTTTTATACCTTTATGCGCTGTCTGTGACTGATCTTTTACAATGGCCATGTTTTCAGACAGGTCAGAACTGGGAGGTAAGTAATGAGATGGCAGTGTGGAATGTTCCAGGCAAGCAGCAGACTACTGTGGTGGAATCAGTGGTCAATCACTAGCCTACATGGGGAGCTACTATATAGCCTGGTTGAGAAACTCTACTGAGCATCGGAATGATGCTTGGTGATGTCAAATAGCCTTCGGCTCAACTGTAGCATGAAGGTGAGGGTCTTGTCACCAACCAAGTCCTAAAAACGACTGTAGTGGAGGGAGGCTGCCTGTCAGCCAATCTCATCAGACAAAAGTAAAAACCAAAGGAACCAAGAGTTATTGTTCCGTCTAATTCTCAGCTCTGGTCCAACTTCAAACACTAATGCATTATAGGCTGTGGTTTGCCCAATGGTAAAAAGCCTAATGGCTCCCTCGCCATCATCACACTGTATCTATCCTAACTACTGAGATTGTTTCCCACGTACCCCCTCGCCTATTGGAAAAACAAAGACCCCTAATCACTGTGAACGACGGTGAGAGCTCACACAGAACATATCCAAATCAGGCAGGAAAGTAAAAACAGCAGCCCCCGGGCTCTCTCATGATAACAATCACGTTGCTCTCGCTCTGAAGGACTGGAACCTCGACCTCTCCGATATATAAACCGTGGGAAACTCTCAAAATCAATTCTGCTGGTTACGAAACAATCCATGGAATTGCTTATAAGGAACACCTTAGTCATGCTATGAGCAGTTTAATACTGTCGTTTGTGTTCCACAAAGCTCTTCATCTTCAACAGGTGCAACTCCAAGTGAACGTGTGTCACAAGCCAAACAAGTCCAGGCTGGAACACTCCATTCAACCTGTCTGTATGTATCCATGTGTTGTTCATTACACCCCATGTAGTGGTTTGACTGCAGACTGAAACGTTTTATCAAACGTGTAAAATGTTCTCGGTAAACACTTGCCATTGTCCACATAGTATCGATAACCACCCAGCACTTGGCTGAGTTCCAGCCCATTGTGAGCGCGGTGCAGCTCGAGTAGTTTGCAATGCAATGATTTACTAACCAACGCTAAATAACACAAGTTCTGCTTACTGATACAAATGACTAAACTATGTCTACTTGAACCGTTTCTACCCCATCAGTCCTCAACTAATCCTGAGAGCCTACTCATAGGCCTGGGCCTATACTGTTTTCCAGAGTTCCTCCTCATCACGTCACCATTTGGATCAATGTAGGCCTGCAGTGATTTCGTACATGTGTGATCCACAAAACATGATGTTGCACTTACATGCATCGCGAGGGTGAGTCTATGCACGTTCCTCCATTGTCACACGGTCTGTATTTATCCAAGCAGCGGAATCCTGTGGAGAGGAAGGAGAGATGAAGCGAGGCAGACCCATGGTGATCAGGCCCTTTTCTCAGGGCAGGTTTGAAACGTGAATTTAATCCAGACATTTGATAGAGCAGACTATATCATTTGTAGGAGAAGTGGGCATGGAGGAACATTGTATTTTTTATAATCAAATTACACTTCTCCGCCGTTCAGAATCAATCATTCCAATATACCGGTACGCCATGTGCTGGATTTCAAACATGTTGCTCTTGGCTAGACAGTTCCATTTTCCCACTCGTTAAAATGACACTTTACGGACACACCCGCTGACATGGGTACGTGTATGTTTACTTTCTTGGCAAGAGCTGATAGCGTTATCTGCGACTGAATGCAGATGCATGCTGAGATGGGTGTAGACAGGGAAACGAGATAGGATTTCATATATTTGACATAGATTCCAAATCGCTTTAGTAATAATAGGTTTGATATGGTAATTATTGACTTTGTGGGATAACTATAAGAGTATCTGCCAACCCGTTTCGTTGAGGGTAGGCATAGCCTATAAACCAATGAATGGTTTCCATAATTTGTTTAATTACAGTGAAATGTGGCCGATTCAAGTTGATTAATGTACAGGGTTATTGCAAGATAATGAATTAATTCGGAGTTCAACGATGAGCTTGCCTGTATGCAACCAATCAAATTGTGTTACCATAAACTAACGTTTTACTGTATGTCAACAACATAGACCTATTTGTTACTTTCTCAACTGTAGGCCTAGTTCAAAAGATTTTCGCGCACAAACAGATCTGAAACTCACAACCCTATCAAACATCCATCCAAAAGGTTTGTCAGCCATATGTGGGAGTTTATTACACAGCATAGACAGATACATGACCTTTTTCGAATCATGTTATTATATTCTAGCACTCATCCCATCCCCCACAGCAACAAAGTTCAATTGTTTACAGCTCTTTGTTCAGATAAGGAGTGGGTGAAGTTGGCTCATCACCCCCCTTCACTCACAAACAAATCTCACCCTATACCCCCACGAACGAAGATAATAGACTTGAATGAAAGAGGGAAAATACTTATCTCCTACAAGACATACATATGGAATTCCGTTGTTATGTGAGTGAACCGTGCTTCTAGCCTACAACTTGTGGACGAATGCCCGTAGTAACTTTCTTTCAATGGTTACATTCCGCGTTCCGTTCTTGCGGGCTTGCTTGCACAGCGCTGCCAGCGGCACTCCATACTATCGCTTGTAATTAAGTTCTCACCGTGGCGATCAGCCTCGCAAAGTTACCCACAGAGACGCATACCAATGCCGCAGAGACAAGCTGATTCTTTGCTGTTATCGGGTGCAATCTGTAAACAAAAATCTCACCCATACAATAGAAGATACAACATTGGTATCAACCTCCACAAAACACCTCCCAACTTCCTTCCATTGAATACATTGGGCTTTGTCACTCAACACTGCTAGAAGATAGAATAACATCAGGGGGCAAATATTCCAGGATAGAATCCTCCTTGTTCACTGCCAGTCTACAAAGAACATTATGCAAATACAAAGTTTCGTAGCCTATACTGTAGGCTATACAAAAACGAATGCTTGTTATCCAGCTATTAACCCGTTATGACAGCCTTCGTAGGTGTTATATTAACCTGTCAGAAATCGAACTTTGAACGCCACTAACAACCAACCATGCTTTTGTAAATTAAATGCTTAAAACAAATCTTTGTAGCCAAGACTAGAGATCAGCTAGCATGTTGTCTGGCATGTGCTTCAATCTGATGCCATTTAAATTGTGCAGCGCACAGGTGACAAAATGTAACGTTAACAATTTGTGAAGGGGGGGAAAAAAACGGAAACAGCTAGAATTTGTACAGACTTGTCTGCTAGCCAAATTTAGAAAGCTCACATACATATTAATTGAAATGTATGTGACTGTCAAATCAATTAATTGTCCTTACCTTCGCAATTATGGACCAAGAATAAAATTGGTAAAAATATCCAAACGTTATAATTCCCCCCCATCTCGGTGGAAATTTGTCCCAACTTCTCTTTGAAGTGTTAACTTAGCAGTAATACATCCTTTGAGTTCACCGAGAGATAAAAGTTCCAAGAGGCAGTGTCTGGGATCTTCAAAAAGTTCATTAATCAACTAAAAGTACAAACGGCGTATAAATCGTACAGGTCCTATCCCGTATTAGCATTCGCAGCTCGGACGCGGCTGCTGTGCGTCTCCTCCTGGAACTTTTGAATAACTATTTTTTCTTCTCAGCTTGAAGTCTGCGCTGGGAAACAACTTGGTATTACTCCGCCCTCCTTTCCTCCCCTTTCCACTTGCAGTAACGGGTTACACTCCGCTCAAGACAAATAGTCCGCAAGCCACCCCTCAATGGACAGGGTAAAGTGTTTTTTGTATGGCATTAGCAACATTTAGGGAGAGACCAGTCTTGTTGTCTTTCAAGAGAATGACAATGCGGTTCCATTGAGGTATCTTATATCTCACTTGAAAATAATTTCAAAGAAACAGTAAATTATCTAATTAATATAACAGCACGTTAAGACATACACGTAGACAGTCAGTTTATACTGGCACTTTATATATATTTTTTTTCAGCATTGTAAACGATCTGTAAAAGCCAATCTAGAGTAGACTTACCATAAAAACATCTTTGCCATTACTACTTGATATGATCTGTTATTATCAACTTGATAATAATAGATAACAATCTTTGTAGAATAACATAATGTTTACAGTAGAGTGTGATGGACTAATGTTTTCCTGACAATGCACCTCTTGTTATCCTGACAGGAGTGTGTCTGGGTGCTACTTGTTTGTTTGTGTGTTTACACTTGATGCTGTGCAGATAAGACTGATGTTGACATGATGAAAATGAGAGCAGACATCCCTGTTACCACCCTTTATACTGCTACTGTCAGGGCTACAGGCCTCTCTTTCTCTCAGCCTGCCTCTCCAGAGTCCACAGCCCTACGTCAGTGGACTCATTTCATACAGCTGCTGTATAGGGCCTCGGTTGTTCTGTGTGCTCAGAGCGTAGCCGGTCGCTTACAGAGACAATAAGCGTGATTTGAATGAGAAAAGGAGTCCGGCATTATGACACAGTTTCTCTCCGCGGGGGACTGAGGTGAAGGGGGGGCAGTAGCACACTGACATTCTGCTCCTGGCCTTGAATAAATTAGCAAGGTCTAGATAGGGGGTGTGAATGTAGCAGAGCTCGTTTGGAGTGGAGCTCGTTACAGCCAGTGACGTCACTCTATAGGGGTAATTGAAAAGAGCTTGTTAGGGCCCACCAGACACCTGCCTCTTTTGGCACCGACCCTCTAAAACGTGTGTTCTGCTGTATCCATCCCAGTCAATAGCCGGATTCAGCAGCGAATACAATGGTTGATGATGTACACATGGTGGGTGGATGAGTTCATTTCTTCACCAGCACCAACAAATCATTTTGATGTTCTCACACTGATATAGCCACATGGATGCAAACTCACTCTCAACCAAGACTCTCTGACTATGTGTGAGTGTCTCCATATGTTTGTGAAAGACAGATGTGGAGAAGAAGAGAGCATGCGAGTGTGTGTGATCGGGTGAGTTTGTGTGTCTCACCTGGCTGGCCACAGTTTTGTCTTGCTGCCGCAGGGCTTGTGGTGTAACCTCTCCATATGGGTCATGGCAGGCTCCCATCTGTGTTGAGAGTCCTTTCCAGCTGGAGGACTTCCCAGAGAGGGTTTTCTCTCTGTGTGTTATAAGACAGAGAGTCTGTTAGGGGAGTCTATAATCACCCAGGAACTCCATGTCTGACTGTGGCCGCCTTATCATCCCTCATCCTTCCCTGATGACCTTCACAATAGAGGTCAAAATGGGCAGTTGATCAATCCCAGCTGCAACCTCGTCATACGCTCATATATCTCATTAGAATTTGCTGTTGGAGATGTTATATTTGGGGGTAATGGACCACTGAGAGGGGCATTCCCCAGCACCACAAAGTAGTTTGGGGATACTTTTGTTTGTGTGTGTGTTCTGGTATTTCCGATTTATGCACGGCACTGGCCTGGCACGCCCTGCACCTATATCTCTGTCATATCACTGGGTGAAAAAGTGTGTGTGTGTTTCCCTGTGCTCACAGCTTGCAGGCTGTTTGGCTCTGTTCCATAGAGGTTGTTCTACTCTGACAGTGCTTTGACAACAGAGGTGTTACCGATGAGTCACATCACTAAATGTGACAGAGTAATGGTGGCGCAGGATTGGAAACCTGTAAACTCTCACTATTCATTTTTTTACTGCTGTAAATACAGCGTAACAATACAGTGTAACAATTGACAATATGCTTGTAACACTGTACTTAATGTAAAAAAAAAATGACACTGTTATAACAACTCTGTAGTTAAGTGTTACGGTGTGTAAGTCACAGACACAGGCTTGCCAGTGTAGAGCCTTGACACTATTTGAGGTGTAAAAAATATTGACCTATTAAAGCTGCACTATGTAACTTTTTGGGTGACCTGACCAAATTCACATAGAAAAGTGTGTTGTAGATCTGTCATTCTTATTGAAAGCAAGTGTAAGAAGCAGTAGATCTGTTCTATGTCTGCTATTTCTATGCTTTCTATGCGATCTTAAGTTTTGTTTTTGCGTCTTTTACTTTCGGTTTTGTACACCAGCTTCAAACAGCTGAAAATGCAATATTTTTGGTTATGGAAGAGATATTTCACAGCGGTTTAGACGGTACAATCATTTTCTACACTATACTTTCTTGTTTTGTCACATAAACTGAAATTAGGCGAAGTATTTGAATTTTACCAACCAGGAAATGGTGGAGCGATATCTGCATATTGCATCTTTAAGGACAATGGACCACAGCCCAGTTAGTTGGATTTTGGAGCACACAGTGGGACCAGAGTGGGAGAGCAGACGGAGTAGCTTGATCAAAAACATAGTTATTTACAGTGTTGTAGGTCTACAGTGCAAAAGTGATGTTGAGGATATTTACAAATGTACAGTCCAGGAACATAAAAAAAAAAAATGGTTGTAGTAGTAGGTTTTAAGTTGGCTAGGCCTACTTACTGTAACAACCAAACACTGTATCAACAGCATGTTGTCTATATACCACCAACATCAGGTGAAAAAGCACATATGGCATAAATAGCCTGAAAGCAGAAATGGTCATACTATGACCTAACGACAGGTGGATCCATTCATGAGGATATTTACAAATGTACAGTCCAGATGTACAGTCCATTCAAAATAAATAAACACCTCAACGAGATTCAATAAACATGTATTTTACATCAATACATACAGTGGTAATAGGAAATAGTGTAAGCCATTTTAATTAGCACAAAATGTAATATAATGTCACTGACAATTCAGAATGGATTATCCCAAACAATGTGTGTGCACTACACAGGTAAAGTAGTGCACGAGAAGGGCATGCTCTCTAGAACTCCCAACATGAAGACAAATATTGGCAGGAATTGAGTGGGGAAATGGCGGCGAGCAGTGTGGTCGAAATGGAAGAAATGGAGAGAAGGTTGGAGAAGCAACAGCTGTGCTGGAATGTGAACAATATGGATGACCGTTCTGATGACATGGAGCGGGAGCATGAGGGTCAAGGATCTGCATGGTCTGTAGTGGAAAGACATAGGAAGAAGAGAGATCATGTGATCACGCCGATGTGAGTAAGACCTTTAAACAGGTCAACAAATGGATTACCAGGACGGGTACTCTGAGCATGCACTGACCAGCTGGAAAGTGTCTTCACTGACATTTTCAACGTGTCCCTGACCGACTCTGTGAAATCTACATGTTTCAAGCAGACCTCCATAGTCCCTGGTACCCAAGAGCACCAAGTTATCCTGCCTAAATGACTACCGACCCATAACACTCACGTCTGTAGCCATGAAGTGCTTTGAAAGACTGGTCATGGCTCACATCAACACCATTATCCCAGAAACCCCAGACCCACTCCAATATGAATACTGCCCCAACAGATCCACAGATGACGCATCTCTATTGCGCTCAACGCTGCCCTTTCCCACCTGGACAAAAGGAACACCTACGTGTGAATGCTATTCATTGACTACAGCTCAGCGTTCAACACCATAGTGCCCTCAAAGCTCATTACTAAGCTAAGGACCCTGGGACTAAACATCTCCCTCTGCAATCGGATCCTGGACTTCCTGACCCCAGGTGGTTAGGTTAGCCATCATTAAGTTTGCCGACGACACAACGGTGGTAGGCCTGATTACCGACAACGATGAGACAGCCTATAGGGAGGAGGTCAGAGACCTGGCCGGGTGGTGCCAAGACAACAAACTCTCTCTCAACGTGATCAAGATAAAGGAGATGATCGTGGACTACAGGAAAAGGAGGGACAAGCACGCACCCATTCTCATCGACAGGGCTTTAGTGGAGCAGGTTGAGCGCTTCAAGTTCCTTGGTGTCCACATCACCAACAAACTATCATGGTCCAAACACACCAAGAGAGTCGTGAAGAGGGCACGACAACGCCTATTCCCCCTCAGGAGACTGAAAAGATTTGTCATGGGTGCTC
Source organism: Oncorhynchus mykiss (assembly GCF_013265735.2). Taxonomy (NCBI): domain Eukaryota; kingdom Metazoa; phylum Chordata; class Actinopteri; order Salmoniformes; family Salmonidae; genus Oncorhynchus; species Oncorhynchus mykiss. Next base: position 41,456,082 of record NC_048577.1, on the reverse strand, counting down.
AGTTCCTCAAAAAATGATTTAGCTGTACCATCGAGAGCATCATTGGTTGCATCACCGCTTGGTATGGCAACTGCTTGGCCTCCGGTGCTATAGAGGGTAGTGAGGCATACGGCCCTGTACATCACTGGGGCCAAGCTTCCTGCCATCTAGGAACTCTATACCAGAAGGTGTCAGAGGAAGGCCCTAAAAATTGCCAAAGACTCCAGCAAGCGGTACCGGAGCGCCAAGTCTAGGTCCAAAAGGCTTCTGAACAGCTTCTACCCCCAAGCCATAAGACTGCTGAACGTCTAATAAAATGTCTACCTGTACTATTTGCATTGACCCCCCCATTTTTTTTACACTGCTGCTACTCGCTGTTTATTATCTATTATCTATGCATAGTCACTTTATCCCCTACTCTACCGGTACCCCCTGTATATAGCCTCATTAGTCGTTATTGTTATTTTATTGTAGCTCTTTTATTTTTTTACTTTAGTTTATTTAGTAAATATTTTTCTTAACTCTTATTTTTCTCAAAACTGCATTGTTGGTGTTAACGGTAACGGTAAGTATTTCACGGTAAGGTCTACTACACCTGTTGTATTCGGTGCATGTGACAAATTTGATTTGATTTGATTTGATGATACTGAAAGCAGTGGAGTATTTAGTGTAGAAAGCAAAAAGAGGGTCAAAGTAGGAAGCAAGAGTAGTAATGTGTCAGAGTGGGAAGTTGTGATGGTGTTTGATGAGACCACAGGGCCTCATTTACGCCCCATCCGACTAACTAATGCCGTAGGGAAATTGGAAGATTGGTAGATTGCTAATATTTTGTGGTAGCCAGGCTCAGCAAGGGAAGATTCTGCCAATGGAAAAGCTTAATGGGAAGAAGATTAAAAGCCATGTGCTTTATGCTAGGTTGAGGGGAGTCGCCACTGGGGTCCCAATTGCTATGTCCACAGAAAAGATGTGGTAAGTGTGGAGGGGAACATGATTACGTTGAACGTGGAAGCAATGTGGAGGTTAAGTGTTGTAATTGTGGGGGAGGACACAGTGCAGCATTTGGTGGATGCCAGGTGCAGAGAGAGGCTCAGAAATATACAGTAGGATCAATGATGATGTATCATATGCAGAGGCCATAAGACAGACTGGTAGAACTACAGATTAGACTGATGGATCTTTCATGGATGTACCTGTAGTAAGTGGACCTACTGTCAGACTAATGGATCTGACATGGATGTACCTGTAGTAAGTGGACCTGCTGTCAGACTGATGGAGTTTACATGGATGTACCTGTAGTAAGTGGACCTAAAGTCAGACTGATGGAGTTTACATGGATGTACCTGTAGTAAGTGGACCTACTGTCAGACTAATGGATCTGACATGGATGTACCTGTAGTAAGTGGACCTACTGTCAGACTAATGGATCTGACATGGATGTACCTGTAGTAAGTGGACCTGCTGTCAGACTGATGGAGTTTACATGGATGTACCTGTAGTAAGTGGACCTACTGTCAGACTGATGGAGTTTACATGGATGTACCTGTAGTAGGTGGACCTACTGTCAGACTAATGGATCTTTCATGGATGTACCTGTAGTAAGTGGACCTACTGTCAGACTGATGGAGTTTACATGGATGTACCTGTAGTAAGTGGACCTACTGTCAGACTAATGGATCTGACATGGATGTACCTGTAGTAAGTGGACCTACTGTCAGACTGATGGAGTTTACATGGATGTACCTGTAGTAAGTGGACCTACTGTCAGACTGATGGAGTTTACATGGATGTACCTGTAGTAAGTGGACCTACTGTCAGACTGATGGATCTTACATGGATGTACCTGTAGTAAGTGGACCTACTGTCAGACTGATGGAGTTTACATGGATGTACCTGTAGTAAGTGGACCTACTGTCAGACTGATGGATCTGACATGGATGTACCTGTAGTAAGTGGACCTACTGTCAGACTGATGGAGTTTACATGGATGTACCTGTAGTAAGTGGACCTACTGTCAGACTGATGGATCTTACATGGATGTACCTGTAGTAAGTGGACCTACTGTCAGACTGATGGAGTTTACATGGATGTACCTGTAGTAAGTGGACCTACTGTCAGACTGATGGATCTTACATGGATGTACCTGTAGTAAGTGGACCTACTGTCAGACTGATGGAGTTTACATGGATGTACCTGTAGTAAGTGGACCTACTGTCAGACTGATGGAGTTTACATGGATGTACCTGTAGTAAGTGGACCTACTGTCAGACTGATGGAGTTTACATGGATGTACCTGTAGTAAGTGGACCTACTGTCAGACTAATGGATCTGACATGGATGTACCTGTAGTAAGTGGACCTACTGTCAGACTGATGGATCTGGTAGGGAGTTGGTAGGGATTTATGTGGGGGTTTTTAATGTTATTTTTCATGGTAGTACAGAATTGGCCAGATCATGATTGATCGTACATTCCAGCACAGTAGGTGGCGGCATGCACTTAAACGTTTGTTTGCGGACCGCCATGATGTAATAGAAGAATAAGACTTCCCAACGTGATTTTCAAGCAAGCAGGTGAGTTGCGGTAGAAATGTTACCATCTAAACCGTGTCTTTTTAGGAAAAATAAGCAACATAATGACTTGGCCTAAGCTTGACTGTAAAGAAACACTAACACATACCAATGTGAGCATTCATTTGAAAAGGACAGGCCTAAATAGGCAACTGTAATCACACGTGACAGCGCAAGACACAAATAGGCCTAGGGCCTACTCTGAATAAGCGTTATTACGCGAGCCCGTGTCGTCACAGAGATGCAACAAATATTGGCTAATATTTCCTATTCATTGAGTCAGTTGCCAGTTATTGTGATATGTGATATGTTTTGCTGTTAGAAGGAATCCTACATCTTCCATGGGCCATGTAGTGTTGAGTTGGCTGTGACTGTTTGAGGTTGGGTTTGACCTGCCCCAGCATCTGTGCGTTTGAGATGTCGACGATGAGTATGACGTGTCTCCTCTCCTCTTCTTTATCTTCTTTTGAGTTTAACGGCGGTTGACATTCAATATGTTGCATTACCACCCTCAACTGGACTATAATATAAATCCATTATACTATGTGATTCATAGAGGAAAAAAGGGGGGGGGGGGCAATTAATACCCTTCCAACTCATTAAAAACCCACTACCCCACTTTGACCCTATCTGCTCCTGCACCATGCCAAAAGTTTGTAACTCTTCTGAAGTCAAACGTTGTATACCCAAATACTTCTCTGCAGCTGCCACCGCAACATGTATGTTCTGTGATTTACGTTCCATTTCTGCAGTACAGTTGATAACCATTGCTATGAACTCTAAGAAGCCAACTTTACTGAAGCATATATCACTCGTTGGCCTATCCGTGTGCTGGCACAGATCTACTACTCACTACTCTGACTCTAGCCACCTCAACCTGCCTCTCACGCATCGGACACTTCCGATCCCCAGCAACATGGGCAAGCCTACGGTTGGCACATTGAACTTTACCGAAACGACACAATCCTCTATCCCATGCCCTCCTGCACACTTCCCACATCTTAGAATCTCCCTCCTACACACTGCTGCAACATGACCATAAACGTTTTACCTGAAACAGAGCAGTGGATTCGCCACAAAAGCTCAAACAGGATACATCCTAACATGACCTTGTTGGGTAAAGACTCAGGCTCAAAACTCAGAAGAACTGGCAGTGACACCTCTGTTTCACCACACTCACCATCGTGTCTGTGTTGCACCAAATTGTAGGCATCACAAACACCAGGAATCTTCAAATTCAATTGCTCCACCTCCACACTTAACGCTTCCCCAGAAATCACTCCTTTCAATGGTGCCCTGTTCCTAAGAGCAAAGCGCGAAACAGATCTTGACCCAAGTTGCGTGACATGGAGCACCTGCTCCCTCTGTACAGAAGAAACACAAGCAAATATCACAAGTCCACTTCAGGTTACCTTCATGGATTCTAATGCACCCAACTCCTTTCCCACCCATCCTGAAACCATAAATGGATCTGCCAAAAGGCAAGGGTCCACTTTCTCCAAAAATGTCACTCTTATTGAACTAGATTATTTTGTATTTTGTCCAACGATGTCAAGCTCTTCACCACACCTTCCACCTCACTTAACTCTCCCTCATTCACTTTAATTTCTCCTCTAGAACTCAGTCTGGCTCATGACTCATTCTGTTTGACACCAATCACCTTCAACACCCCATCTCCATTTTTATTGCCTTCTTCATCAGATTCAAATCCAACCTCTGCTTTCCTCATTCTCTTCAACCACCTCTTCCTCTTTTTCCCTTCCTTTCCTCCTCAGAAATCCCCATTTCTGTGTCCCTGTCCCAATATTCCTCTTCTCCCGACTGAGCTTGCAGCCCGGGGGCATCCTGATGTAACTCCATCTCATAATCGTCCTGCTCAACTCGGAAACGTGTCTTCTCCAGGCGCCGACATTTTGAGAGCACGAGCCTTACATCAACCAAACTCGTTCTCCGGACGTGTCTCCTCTTCGTCGTGCCGCAGTATCGGTGCGTTCGAGATGTTGCCTTGGGCTGCGTTCACGTGCTAGTCGGAACTAGGAAACTCGGAAATGTCCGACTTGCTAACTGCACGTGTATAACTCCAAACAGTTATCCAGTCTTACATTTCTGAGTTTCCTGGTTCCGACTAGCACGTGAACGTGGCAGATGAGTATGACACATCATAGTCATCATTGTCATCTCGAATGCACTGATACCGGGGCAGGTTTGACCTTGCCTGAGGACCAGATGGTGAATTTCTAAATACACTGTCTGGAACATGAGTGTTTGATTCTGGAAATGGTCCTCGATAAGCCAGAATGTTGAAAACAATTATATTTGAACTTGTCCATGCTATTGGTCCTTCAACTACTCAAAATGTGAGACAAAATATCCACTGCAAAGTATTGTTTACCCAAGTTTTTAGAGCACACGTACTGAAGTTGAAATTTGTTTCACCTGGCACATGCGCAAAACCATGTAAACGTCTCCAAGACTTCGGTTCATATGCATGGGGGCCTAGTCTTTTCTTCACCCTGCAGGCCCAGAGGCCTGCGTTAAACCCCGTCATGTGTGGGAATAATACCAGGTTCATCTGATCTTAACCCAGGAAATAGGAACACAATCACATCAGATTCTGGTTTGACGTATTTTCTCTGAACTCATCAGTGGAAGAGCCAGCCCTTCACCACTGGAAATGTGAACTCTCCCTGATTGTTTGGAGAATAAAAGAGAACACCGTGACCAGACTACTTCTGTGGTGGTGAGTGTGTAGTGTACTGTTGTGTTGTTTCGGCTGTGCACAGCAACAATGGTTTGTTTGTGCGATGCGTTTTTGGGACGAGGTGAATTTAGAACTTCTTGTTGATTCTGTAGCCTACATTACTGCACATAGTTTCAGATACATAAACATGCGTGTGGGTGCGCACATGCACACAAACACACACACACAAACGCAAACAGAGATAGGGAACTTAATGTTTGTTTGTGTTAGGGACAGAGAGTGTGAGAGAGGAAAAGGCTGGTGGCAGAGTTCTCGCAGGACTCTGAGGGGAACTCACATCAGATAAACAACACTGACAGCAGTCAGGATTTATAACCCCTGGCCACTGATGGGAACCCAGTAACACTCCCTGTATTACCCTTTGAACCCTCACTCCTATAGGAGACAGAAATGCACTGAGGAGTTCTACAGATATGTGGACCTGGGTCTTTATTAGCAGTCTACATACAGTACATACTGTATTGACATGAAATACATACTGTCACGTTCTGACCTTAGTTATTTTGTTATGTCTTTGTTTTAGTGTGGTCAGGGCGTGAGTGGGGTGGGTTGTCTATGTTAGTTTTTCTATGATTTGCTATTTCTGTGTTTGGCCTGGTATGGTTCTCAATCAGAGGCAGCTGTCAATTGTTGTCCCTGATTGAGAACCACAGGGAGCCTGTTTTCTATTGTGTTTCGTGGGTGATTGTTTCCTGTTGGATGTTTGTTTCGGGTTTTCATTTGCACCAGTCACTTTGTTATTTTGTATTCTTTAGTGTTCAGTTTTAATAAACTAAAATGGACACTTACCACGCTGCACATTGGTCCGATCTCTCCTACTCCTCCTCAGAAGAGGAGGAGAACCGTTACACATACATCAAATGACCCTCACCCCTATGGCATTCGGCAATTCTCTGATGAATTATTTTCGATGATATAGATCTATCTGTCCCTATTACAATTCTATATTTACACTAAGGACATAAATCCAAGGGCTTGGCTATTCAAAGTAGCTTTTTGTAAGATCTTGTTGTTGACAATTCCCTACGTATAGTTAGTTGTATGTTCAGCTGTACTAACTAGTCCAAAGTATACTATTCCAAATCTGATTACCATGAGTAACCTACAGCATGTGCTTCTGTACTATTGTGAGGCAACACCGGCCTGGCCTGCATGCTAGTCTGCTTTTATCCATTCAGCAGCGCATTAGAATGATACTGTATGTTCTGTTGTTCTGTTTACCGAGAGGAGAGTGAAAGCTTGAGGTTAAAGCCACTTAGTGAGGAGGACCACCCTGGTGTGTGTGTAGGTGTGTGTGTAAAGAGAGAGTAAAGCTGCCTGCATAACCTCCCCCCACCTCGCACCCAGACCCCAGGGGAGCACGTTGATACCCTGCAGGGGTCACTTGGACAAACATAACAGACACACTGACCACTAAGATATATCTAATGAGATAGAGTTTTGTTTTGAAGCCCTGATCTGGAGTCTGTTTCTGCCCCCCGGCAGTCTGTAGGCTAATCACTACTATGTAGCAGCAGGTAGCCTAGCGATTAAGAGCATTGTTCCAGTAACCCAAAGGTTGCTGGTTAGAATCCCCAAGCCGACGTGATGAAAAATCTGTCAATGTGCCCTTGAGCAAGGCACTCAATCCTTATTGCTCCTAAATTGCTCTGGATAAGAGTGTCTGCTAAATGACTCAAATGTAAATGTACTGTAGACAGTAAGACTGTAGGGAGAAAAATGCTGTTGGGGATGTCATCAAAACAATTGCCCTGTATTGTGCCCTGTACTAACCTAACATGCTTCATATGATAGGAAGGGAAGGTGAGTTTGTAACATGCAGTATGCCCTGAGAGAACTAATGCTAAAACAGACTGTGGCAAGCCCCAGTGCTGTGAGTGAGTGCTCTTCTAGCCTAGTCCAGTGGCCTTTGAGATCTAGGCTAGCCTATCCTGCTCTGTGATGTGAGGCTGTTTGGATGGAATGAGGGGAGGTGATGACTTTACCACCCAGACCAGGCTGATTTATGTGGGAAAAGCTCCCAGAGCGCCTGTTGAGTGTGGAGAGGATTAGAGCCCCCCGCCACACAACTCCGTCACGGCCAATCAGCAACTCTGACCCCCTACAGACAGACGTCACGGCCAATCAAAACGCAACATTCAGGTCTGCTGTCTTTATTAGCTAACTACAGCTCCTCCCAGTTCCTTTATGATCTTATGATCTCTCTATCATCAGGCTCTGTAGGTTGAATCCATTTGTATGCTTTACGTGTTGGCCATGGAATTGTAATTAAGTACATATACGATAGATCCCTCTATTGATTAAGTGTGTGTTATGTCCAGGTGGAGAAACAAAAAGCGGCTTACAGGCCCAAGGGTCAAGGGTCTTGTAAAATTGACAATTTTGACTGTTAAAATAATTTTTGTGGTTCGGAGGGGAATGTGGTCTATTCCATCCATATCTATTGTTGACACATTGACTTATTATTGTGGTGTTGTGTTCTTATCATTAAATAAAGTTTGTTCAACAAGTAGTGCAAGAACACACACTCACACACACACACACACACATGCGCGCACACACACACACACACACACGAACACACACACGAACACACACACACACACACACACACACACACACACGCGCACACACTCCTTTTCCCGGGATGATAAGACATCACCTCGCTTGCTCTGCTCTGAATGGAAAGTCGGGATCATCTCTGAGGGCGGTAATGGGAACACCTCTGCCTTTCCCAGGATGATAAGTAAATGGAGAGGAACATAATATGATTTTTCCTTTCTTCCTATCTGAGTGTGGTTTGTTCATTTCCTGTTTCCTAATCTTTCAAGAAAATCCTGCTGAGCCAACAGAGCGACTAGAAGGCTAAATAATGTATTGGTGAAATGTGTGTTGATGTGGTTTGATCTTGTAGTTTCTCTGCTGTGTGTATTCATGAACTGTACTGGTGAAGCAGTTTGCTGGAGGCTTAAAAGTGGAAAATACCTTTTCTTTCATATTAATGAATCATAATCTCCCCCATCCTGTCTCCTTCACACTTTCCCCCCTCTCTCGCTCTCTGGCTTCGATATTTCTATATATATCCCTCTCTCTCTCTCTCTCTCTCTCTCTCTCTCTCTCTCGCTCTCTCTCTCTCTCTCTCCCTCTCTCTCTCTCTCTCTCTCTCTCTCTCTCGCTCTCTCTCTCTCTCCCTCTCCCACTCTCTCTCTCTCTCTCTCTCTCTCTCTCTCTCTCCCTCTCCCACTCTCTCTCTCTCTCTCTCTCTCTCTCTCTCTCTCTCTCTCCCTCTCCCTCTCCCACTCTCTCTCTCTCTCTCTCTCTCTCTCTCTCTCTCTCTCTCTCTCTCCCTCTCCCTCTCCCACTCTCTCTCTCTCTCTCTCTCTCTCTCTCTCTCTCTCTCTCTCTCTCTCTCTCTCTCTCTCTCTCCCTCTCCCTCTCCCTCTCCCTCTCCCACTCCCTCCACACACACAGAGAAACTGAGGCTTGTTACCTAAAGTAAACAATTGTGAGTGATGGATGTTTTTACGGATTGTGGGAAAAGGTGTTTGACTTTCACACAAGTCCTCTAAACGGGCTATTAAATCTTGCATGTGTGTACGTCTCCCTCAGGGGGGTAGTTTGTGTGTGTGTGAGAGAGGGGAACGGTTAGATTTTTTTTTTCAGGATCTTTTCCCACTCTCCACCCTCCCTTTTCTCATTTACTCTTTTCTCCTGGTTAGTGATTGTTGCCCCTGTTGTTTCTGTGTGGAAATGTGCCAGGGCTCTGTTGGAGTGTTAGATCACATCCCCCGAGGGGAGAGGCACCTAAAGACAACCCCTGTAGTAGACCTGTGCTACAGTGGACCTTTTATCCTCCCACCCTCCAGTCCCCTGGAGAACACAACAGAATCACTCCCCAAAAAAAGCAGACCTCTACTCTGATATTCCTGCTATGTAAGAAGTAGCCCCCCACCTATGGGGGTTTACACCCCCCACATGAGAGAAACACCCCAGAGCTCCTGTAAGAGAACCCGGTGGTCCACTCGCCCCTCAGTAGTCAGTCAGTCCGTCCCCAGCAGAGCAAGGAGGAGGAGGCCGCAGAGTACAGCAGAGCAGAGTGGATGGTCTGTGTGAGGGAATGTGTTTCAGATCAGGGCTGGAGACGAGCCAGCTGGAGGAATCTAGAGTGCCATGGCTCTGTTTCCGTGTGAAATAGCTTCTTAAGACCACTGTGAACAGCTGCCGGACAGTGTCCCCTCCCTCCCTTCTCTCTCCCCTCCCCCATCTCCCTAGGGCTATAAATCTCAGAGGAGGAACGGGAGGTGCTGGCGACTTGTTGAAAGGGCTCCAGAGGGGTTCCTGGGGTTTAGTGTGTGGGGTCAGGTCTGTGTTAGCAGGGTCCCGGTGCCGAGGCTCATGGCCTGATACCCAGAGATAACCCAGCACAGTGAGCGCACGCCTAAAGGCCAGGGAGCTGCTCTTCACTGCAGCCCTGGAGCACCATGTCCACTATGATCCACCACACCTCTCCACCCAGCCCCGCCCTGCCTGCCTGCCTGCTGGGTTTATAGATGGAGGGCACAAATGGCACCCCCCCAAAAAATATGGTTTATCTGAAGGAATGTCGAGGGTCATTTAAACCAGTCGTCAAAAACCAAGTCCTGATTCCAAGTAATCTGACAAATAATCACAAAACAAATAAGTTGGGGAATGTATTATTCACGGACACTATTTTGAACTTTGAACCTCGGTTTGGAGAAGCATACGTTCCACAAAATATGTCAAAACAAGAAAAATGACTGAATTACAACTGCAATTGATCCTGCATTTGCCTCTGAAAAACAAAGGAGGAGAAAAGAGTTGGAGGGGACCCCGTCTGTGTTGGTCCTCTGTCCCTCCTGAGTCAATTGTTCTGGAGGCATGGTGTCAACCCTGCGCCATCAATCACCCCCTTTCAGAGGAGGGCAGACAGCCCGGGGACCCGCCCCCCAGGACAGGGGGGTGGTGGTTCTCATGCCCTCACCCCCTCCTGCAGCCCCGCGCCCCTACAGACACAACTCTGACAGCTGGTCTGGCCATTAGGGATAGGCCGAGACCTGAGGGCCCCCTCACAGCACAGCGGCAACAGCTGCCAGCCCACTGCACTGCCCCTCCCTGCACCTCCGCTCTGCTCTGCTCCTCTCTGCTGGCCCAACCCCACCCAGACCCATAGCTCCTCAGACCCACCGCTATAAAGTCTGTATTATAGCTTTTATATTGTTGCTCCTCTTCGTTCCCCTCCCCACCCATGCAGAAGTCCTGATTGTTACATCTTACACGTTTAGTTATGTACACGTGGTTCTGTTTGTGCGTATGTAATTGAGGCTGAGCGGGTGGGTGTGCGACCGTGCATGTGACCGTGTGCGGGTCTGTGGAGTATAACTGCAGCGTTGTCACAGACGATGTGAGATCATCTTTTATTTCACCATCACGCAAAGCTGAACAATGTCACTATTGATACAACAGAGAAAGTGGATATGTGTTATGTACATGTTATTTACTGGGGAGAGCGTTCCTGTTTTGTCATAGCACTTGACTAGCAATTATCAAGTTTTACACACGGTGGGTGGTTTGACTGTAGTTGACTTCATCCTGTGTATTACAATTCCCTTATTCACTTGCTTCTGATGTGAAGAATGCACTTGAATATAACATTACAACAGTAGACTGGGTTAGACTCTGTTGTGTTGAAGTTGATGGACGTGACTAGAAAATATTAAAGCCAATTTTCCTATTATACACATGTTGCATCCTAAAACAGCTCAACCGTACTTTGCATTGTTGCTCAACCAGCCACATCTTGTTGTTTCAAATCCAGGTGTGTTGTAATTGCGCACAAGTTGTTGGGAAATGTATTTTTACAAGAAGGATCTTACAGAGAGTAAATGGTTATTACTCATCTATTCACTAATGGACTTTCTTGTGTTTGGCATTATATAGACCTGTATTTGCAATATCACATACTTACCATACATTGTGTTTATGTGATTATAGAGTGTGTGTATTCATTTGCAGACTAATGTTTGTGAATGTACACTGATTGAGATGAACGTGTTTGCGTGAGGTTACCTGTTTATTGGAGTGAGTGTGGATGTCTGTGTGTGTGTTCCTCTGAGAGCCGGTTGGGAGAAACCGAGAGAGAAGAAAAGCGTTGGGGGAGATTACGCCACTCTCTCTCAGGGGTCTTGTTTCTCATGCACTACCGACGGCTGAGTGGTTCCCACACCTCCACGCTGAGGTGAGAGGGAGGCCCCCCAGCCCACAGCCCCACCTGTACAGGTAGCCTGCCTGTCCCAGCAGAGCCCCACAGATCCCTGCTCTTCCCCAAGAAAAGAAACAGGGAAAACAGGATCAATCTGGCCATGCTACAATCAAAACACCAGCCAGAGAGACACAATGCCACAACACCACTAAGGTATAATTATAACAAACACTACCCGATAGCAGGATAATTACCCTAGTAGTTACCACACACACCACACACACACAGACATAGGCTACACACACACTTGCATACTGGCACAGACACACCCACACACACAGACCTCCGTGCCTCATAGCAGAGACATCACCACAAGAGAGAGTCTTAAAGACAGGGAGTGTCATTCAGTGCACCAAGCCATCAGACTGGAAGTGGAGGGAAGTCATGCGTTGGATGCTTTCACTAGTACTTCCTGCTCTGATGTAAGTCAGACTTTGATCCTTTGGTCCCATGTTGATTGAACTGACTCAAACACTCGGGCCAGTGGCACCACACTTTCAGTTTGCTTTTTGAAGTATAGTTTTTATGGCGTTATGACTTTGTACTGTGGAGGGGCAGTGCAGTGGTGGCTGTGTCGGTGTGTCAGTAGTAACTGGTCTGGTGTGAACCCTGCCAAGGCTGGTGAGTCCTCTGGCTGTCCTCCTGCTGCCAAAATCAACAGGCCTGTTTGTTCTGAGGGCCAATCCGTCTCTGATCGCTAGGATCTGTGACGGGGGCCCCTTGCCTTTTGTCCCAGCCCAGTGAAGCGGTGTCAGATGACATCTCCGGTTATTACCACAGTCTTCCTCTCGTCCTCTTCCTCAGTCAGTTCGGGCCAGGGCTGTGGAGGGAGAGAGGGAGGGAGCAGCTATAGCGCCAGCCTCGGTTAAAGATGTTATCACGCACCACATTGCAGCAGCTGCTCCAGTTCATTACAAAGGATTCCATGACATGCTCTGTGTCAGGCTTAGGGAGAGAGTGAGGATCATCAAGTCCAGAAAATGAGGGTGAATTTGAAGAGTGGTGAGCTTTACTGTTACTGGTCTCAGATTCCAGATTCCACAGCATGCTGCGCTGCACATCACGTTGTTGAGACAGACTGACTAGGCATGGCAGGTCTGGAGTGGAGGCACATAGGGAGAGGGTAGTGATGGAATGAGAAGGGGGGAAGGAAGGAAAATGGTGGGGGGTTGGTTGACATGGTTGGAATACTTTATGCCTGAAGGCTAACTCACCTTGACAAAGGCAACTTGGAAAGGAACTTTGACCCAGCTCCTCTGTGGGATGCACACACACACACACACACACACACACACACACATTTTCACCAGAGTACACATCACTCCCACATGAACACCTCTGTACGGATAGTGTGTGAAGATAAGGAGTTCCTTAGCCTGCGTCATTGGCTATGGACTGGACACAACATGACTGTTTATGTTTAGACCAAACTTCTGGCTCCGAGCTTTTCTTCTAAATCATAGTTCAGTTGAATCAGAAGGCGTGGGAATGGTTACTCCGAGCTAAACATGACAAATTATTTGTCTTTCTCCATATCTGGGTCTCGTGGGTCAAAGTGTGTGATTGGAGTTGAACGCTGTGCTGTGTTGTCTTCCTCTGAGGGGCTGGGGGAGGGGGGGGGGGGGGGGGGGGGGGAGCCGACGGGAGCAGACATTCCACACCACCACCGAGGCAGGGGGGAGGAGGGGGAGGGGGTTGAGTAATACCACTTTTATTAAAATATATTGAAGAAAAACAGCAAGCTGAGCTGTTGCAGGGGAGGAGGAAATCAACATGACAGATCCCCCTTCTCTCTCTCTTCCTCCCTCACTGGAGGCTTGTGCCTCTGCTCTGGCGATGAACCTTTCTTCTTCTTTTCAGCTCTCTCCCTTTCTCTCTCTCTCTCTCTCTCTCTCCCTTTCTCTCTCTCTCTCTCTCTCTCTCTCTCTCTCCCTCTCTCTCTCTCTCTCTCTCTCTCTCTCTCTCTCTCTCTCTCTCTCTCTCCCTTTCTCTCCCTCTCTCTCTCTCTCTCCCTCTCTCTCTCTCTCTCTCTCTCCCTCTCTCTCTCTCTCTCTCTCTCCCTCTCTCTCTCTCCCTTTCTCTCCCTCTCTCTCCCCCTCTCTCTCTCTCCCTTTCTCTCCCTCTCTCTCCCTCTCTCTCTCTCCCTCTCTCTCCCTCTCTCTCTCTCCCTTTCTCTCCCTCTCTCTCTCTCCCTCTCTCTCTCTCCCTTTCTCTCCCTCTCTCTCTCTCCCTCTCTCTCTCTCCCTTTCTCTCCCTCTCTCTCTCTCTCTCCCTTTCTCTCCCTTTCTCTCCCTCTCTCTCCCCCTCTCTCTCTCTCCCTGTCTCTCCCTCTCTCTCTCCCTTTCTCTCTCCCTCTGTCCGGTTCCAAACAGCTGTCCGGCCATCTCTCCTCCTTTAATCTCTCTTCTTGCTCCGTTCAACATCCCACTCCCTCTTCCTCGCTCCCTTTATCAAACTTTCACTACTCCACTTCCTCTCTTATGGCAGCCTCTCTGTCTCCCCATGTGAGTAGTTCTCAGTAGTAAACACATGCTCTATGTAAGTAGCCTCGTGGTGCTCCTCCTTCCATGCTTGTCTGCCCTCTGTTAGCATGGTGTCCTGTGGCTTTCAGTAGGTTGTGGTGCTGGTGGTGGAGCCCTAAAGAGCTGTGTTGGCCTAATCTCCTGTGAATGAACACTACACTGTTATTGAGGCGGACGTTATTGTCTGGTTGATTTTACAACCATGCTCCTGGTCCCGTTGACCCCGGTGACCCTGGTCACTGTTTCCCTGGTTACTAATGAAGGAACTGTGATAATGCAGCTCGAACAGAGAGAGGAGCTCCTCACCTCCTCGCAGACTGGACGACCCGTGGGTCTCACAGTGGCTGGCTCTCTAACCTCACATAGCAACAGCAAACAGGCCATGGTCACTTGTCTTAGACATTAGGCATGGCGGGAATGTCTTCTGCTATTTCCTGTTGGAGAAAATAAAAACATTCATATATCAATCTCAAAATGATTCCTTTGTGTGGCATTTCACAGTTATTAGCCACTAATTCTATTCAGGCCATCTGGGCAATCCAATGTGTATTTAGAATAAGATTATTAGCCTATAGGAACATACATGACGGGCTGGATTATCCTGCATCCTGGTAGAGCTTCTGCTGCAGTTGCAGCCGTCTTCCCAGGGAGCTTCTGCAGGAGAGATAGAGAGAGGGCTGCTGGGACAATCCTGGCATTCCAGGGCTCTGTCGTGTTGTCTTCTGCTCTCTAATTTGGGAGCAGCTGTCGCTCTGCAAACCCTCAACCATCAAAGCTCCTGACGGGAGGAGGGTGGGGGTAGGGGGGCACACATAGAGAAGCAGGGGTCTGAGAGGAGAGGAGTTATACTCAGCACACGTTCCTTCTAACTGTGTGCCAGGTCATCTCCGGACCAAAACACCTGCGAAAGGTAAGGGGGAGGATAAATTACAGGATGGAAATAGATAGTCACTGGAGGCCCCGGCAGTAAAAACACAAAGGCCAAATATTTTTAGATGGCCATTGATAGAAGTGCCCATCTCTGCCCCCCATCTCTATACAGAAAGTATTCAGACCTCTTGACTTTTTCCACATTTTGTTACGTTACAGCCTTATTATAAAATGGATAAAAAAGATAGATATTCTCAACAATCTACACCCCCCAAAATGACAGAGTGAAAACAGTTTTTTAGAAATGTTAGCATTTTTTAAATGTCTGCAGCATTGATGGTCCCCAAGAACACAGTGGCCTCCACCATTCTTTAATGGGAGAAGTTTGGATCCACCATGACTCTTCCTAGAGCTGGCTGCCCAGCCAAAGTAAGCAATCGGGGGAGAAGGGCCTTGGTCAAGGAGGTAACCAAGAACCAGAGTTCCTCTGTGAGTTCCAGAGTTCCTCTGTGGAGCTACTGCTCCAAAACCACCATAAAAAAGCCAGACTACAATTTGCAACTGCACATGGGGACAAAGATTGTACTTTTTGAAGAAACATTATCTGGTATGATGAAACAAAAAAATAATTGTTTGGCTATAATGACCATCGTTATGTTTGGAGGAAAAAGGGGGAGGCTTGCAAGCTGAAGAACACCATCCCAACCGTGATGCACGGGGGTGGCAGCATCATGTTGTGGGGGTGCTTTGCTGCAGGAGGGACTTGTGCGCGTCTATAAATAGATGGCATCATGAGTAGGGAAAATTACGTGGATATATTGAAGCAACATCTCAAGACAGTCAGGAAGTTAAAACTTTGTCGCAAATGGGTCTTCCAAATGGACAATGACCCCAAGCATACTTTCAAAGTTGTGGCAAAATAGCTTAAGGACAGCAAAGTCAAGGTATTGGAGTGGCCATCACAAAGCCCTGACCTCAATCCTACAGAAGATTTGTGGGAAGAACTGAAAAAGCGTGTGTGAGCAAGGAGGCCTACAAACCCGACTCAGTTACACCAGCTCTGTCAGGAGGAATGGGCCAAAATTCACCCAACTTATTGTGGGAAGCTTGTGGAAGGCTTCCCGAAACGTTTGACCCAAGTTAAAGTATTTGAAGGCAACGTTACCAAATACTAATTGAGTGTATGTGAACTTCTGACCCACTGGGAATGTGATGAAAGTTATAAAAGCTGAAATAAATTACTATCTCTACTATTATTCTGACATTTCACAATCTTAAAATAAAGTGGTGATCATAACTGACCTAAGACAGGGCACTTTAACTAGGATTAAATGTCAGGAATTGTGAAAAACTGAGTTTAAATGTATTTGGCTAAGGTGTATGTAAACTTCCGACTTCAACTGTAGGTACAGTCCTGTCTCGGAGCTCTACGGACAATTCCTTCGACCTCATGGTTTGGTTTTTGCTCTGACATACACTGCCAACTGTGGGACATAATATAGACAGGTGTGTGCCATTCCAAATCATGTCCAATCACTTGAATTTACCACAGGTGGACTCCAATCAAGTTGTAGAAACAACTCAAGGATGATCAGTGGAAACAGGATGCACCTGAGCTGAATTTTGGGTCTAATAGCAAAGGGTCTGAATACTTATGTAAATAAGGTATTTATGTTTTTATTTTTAATACATTTGCAAGAAAATATGTTTTTTTGCACTTTGTTATTATGGAGTATTGTGTGTAGATTGATGAGGGAAAAAAATATGTAATACATTTTAGAATAAGGCTGTAACGTAACAAAATGTGGAAAGAGTCAAGGGGTCTGAATACTTTCCGAATGCACTGTAAGCTACGAACAACGAACACAATTGCATTTTATCGATGGAAATTGAATGCACAGAAATACCGTGATGAGATCCTGAGGCCCATTGTGAGGCCCGTTTCTTGTAAGGTATCTGTGACCAACAGATGCATATCTGCATTCTCAGTCATGTGAAGTCCGTATATTAGGGCCTAATTCATGTATTTTCTCATATGAACTGTAACTCAGTAAAATATTTGAAATTGTTGCATGTTGCATTTATACTTTTGTTCAGTCTCTCTCTCTCTCTCTCTCTTTCTCTCTCTCTCTCTCTCTCTCTCTCTCTCTCTCTCTCTCTCTCTCTCTCGCTCTCTCTCTCTCTCCCCTCCAAAGGGACTAGTCTCAGTGGAACAGCACTTGAGGGACTCCATGGGGAAATGTTCCTCAGGGGTCCTGAGGAGCTGGTGGATAGGGCTGTTATCTTTGGTTCTCACACTGAGACCTGAAGGTCCCTGCTGGGTTGTTTGTGCAGTGGATGGCACCTGCTGCTGCTGTGGGTACTGTGGTCCCGCTAGCCTCTCTCTTAGTGAAGAGGGAAATCACCTGTTGCTTTATCCATTCACCAGATCCAGCATTAGTCATTGCAGAGCGGGTAGTGATTTGAGCAGCAGCACATGAGATCCTGAGTCATAGCGGCTTCTCACAGCACACGTTCCCTTTATAGAAAAGCCTAAAACAGAATATACAGCCTGCAGGAGGAGCGAGTAACACTCACAGACCAAACCAGTGATGAGAGGAAATGAAAGGTTTTTAGGAATTTAAAAAACATTTGCTGGAAACAACGACACCCCGAGAGAAGTCGAAAAATAAGTTGTAAATAAGCTAAATTACCACTTAAATCCTCAACACCCACCTAAATGTATAATTTCATATTCAAAGTGATTTTAATGTCACATTGTAGGTGTGTGGTAGATAGATCCAATTGCCAATGGAGATAGGTGTCTCCCCAGGTTGAGGAGGCCGGTTCTCACACTCGGCTGAGCTGCATGTTGGGGCTGGGAGACCCTGGGGGATCCCAGATGTGATCTGCTTTCTGTTCCAGTGTGCTTTCTGTGCTTTCTAACCCCTAATTACCTTACTGGCTCCATTAGGAGACATAATTAGTACTGGGAATTTAAAGCTCTGGGATTCAGGCAAGTGCTGCACCGTTCATTCATCTCCCTTTTTCCTCATCTCTCTTGGGCACATACATACATACATATTATACGTGCACACACACTGTCAATACACACACATTACTCAAACACACACAGGTCAAAGAATGGCTCACTGGTGCAATGCCCTCCACAGGTGCAGAAAGTTCAAACGTTTTGGCTTACTCAGAATAAACCAATCAATATAGGTCCTTACTGAGAATACAAGACTAAATAAACTGGCATGCAGTTTTACATAAAATGTGCCTTTTCATTGTCAATTTTCTCTCATTCCTGCTGCGTAACATTACTCTGGCATCTCTCTCTAGCAGTTGTTTCCTTAAGCTTTTGAAGCGATGTGAATTGCACAGGCTCCTTCCTGAACCCAGTGCTCTGAGTTGGTCAACACAACACATGCATGAGAACAGACCAGGAGATCCAGGGGGTCTCCCCACGCTGCTCTCCCATGAAGGTGCTGTTTCAACAGCTTGTTCCCATTCCTCCCTCTCCCCTTAGCCCTTCTCCCGCTGGACAAACACAGGAGGAAGTCTTGGAAGTCCAACAAGTCCACAATAAGAGCAGCCTCTGGCCTGGGGGCGCCAGCAGGAAGAGGGTTAACACAATCACAATGGGGCTCGGGGCAAGGGAGGGGGTCGCAAATATGGGAACAGGATAGGGTCGTAGCCCACTACCTTACGCCCTCATATTGGGGAATTTCTCTTCTTTCCAAAGGGTCCTCTGGTTTTTAATGGTTTTACAAAGGCTGGTATAGTATAGCCTAAACCCGGCTGGCTCAGACTGTTTGAAGTCCCCATCTGAAACCTGAGTCTGTGTTAAGGATCCTAATCCTCCTCACTACGTTTCTCTCTTAAACTTTAAAGGCCTCTCTCTGAAGGGAGAGGTGATCCCTCCACCACAGTATTTTAAGAGTGGTTGGTGGACTGGCTGGCCGAGGCAGTAAGAGTTTAAACCCAGCTGGAGGGAAGGAGCAGGCTGCAGTGGAAACGGTGATCTGAGCTCCGGGTCCCCTTCGGGTGAAACTTTGAAACAGAAAACACATCTCACACACCACAAGTACTTACAGGCGCTCGGACGGTCAGTGAAATCAAGGCTTAATAAACGGATGTGGGGTTCTGTGTAAATAATGATCGGTTCTGACACCGTGAAGGGAGAGAGAGGGAAACAACAGTATTATAGTCTCAACCAGTTGTTTAGTCACTTCACGTCATGAACTGACTTTTTCAGACTGCTATCAGGAGCTATGAATGTACTGACTGAATTTCCCTCTCAGCCCTGTTTCCTCAGCCAGCACATTTCCACCAGGTCATTTGTTGGAGAGGAGTGCAGAGTGGAAGGGTGAATGAGGGGGTGATTCTGAGTATACAGATGGACTGACATCAGTCCGTCAGGCCCTCAGATCTCTCAGAGTTTGTCCTTCCAGATTTCTCTGTTCTGAAAAGCTATTACAAAAAGCTATTACAATTGAGTGTAGCCATATGCATATCCACATCGATGGGACAGTAGTGGAGAGGGTAGTAAGTTTTAAGTTCCTCGGCGTACACATCACGGACAAACTGAATTGGTCCACCCACACAGACAGCGTGGTGAAGAAGGTGCAACAGCTTCTCTTCAACCTCAGGAGGCTGAAGAAATTCGGCTCCAAAAGCACTCACAAACTTCTACAGATGCACAATCGAGAGCATCCTGTCGGGCTGTATCACCGCCTGGTACAGCAACTGCTCCGCCCACAATCGTAAGGCTCTCCAGAGGGTAGTGAGGTCTGCACAACGCATCACCGGGGGCAAACGACCTGCCCTCCAGGACACCTACACCACCCAATGTCACAGGAAAGCCATAAAGATCATCAAGGACAACAACCACCCGAGCCACTGCCTGTTCACCCCACTAGAAGGCGAGGTCAGTACAGGTGCATCAAAGCAGGGACCAAGAGACTGAAAAACAGCTTCTATCTCAAGGCCATCAGACTGTTAAACAGCCCCCACTAACATTGAGTGGCTGCTGCCAACATACTGACTCAACTCCAGCTCACTTTAATAATGGAAATTGATGTAAAAAATTTATCACAAACCACTTTAAACAATGGCACTTAATATAATGTTTACATACCCTACATTACTCATCTCATATGTCTACGTATATACTGTACTCTATATAATCTACTGCATCTTTATGTAATACATGTATCACTAGCCACTTTAAACTATGCCACTTTTGTTTACATACCCTACATTACTCATCTCATATGTATATACTGTACTCAATACCATCTACTGCATCTTGCCTATGCCGTTCTGTACCATCACTCATTCATATATTTATATGTACATATTCTTTATCCCTTTACACTTGTGTGTGTGCATAAGGTAGCAGTTGTGGAATTGTTGGGTTAGATTGCTCGTTGGTTACTACTGCCTTGTCGGAACTAGAAGCACAAGCATTTCGCTACACTCGCATTAACATCTGCTAACCATGTGTATGTGACAAATACATTTGAATTGATTTTATTTGAAGAGACGATGGTAGAACTGGTATTGCCATAAAGTGAGCTAAAGTTGGTCTATTCAAGTCAAGGGCACGTCTCTTTTGAAAAGGTGAAAGCTGAGTAGTATGATGTTGGAGTGGCTTTATGTTGAGTGAAGCTTCAGAGCAGGTGAACTTTCGCTTTTTTGAGGTATTTGTGGTGTTTTGTCTGTGTGTACCAGTCATTGGTCTCGAAACTCTCTTGGAACATTTGGTGAACATATTAACTCTTACCTCTCCTTTTAACTTGACTCATCAAACCTCCTCGCCCTTTTCTACAACCCCATTGCCTGATGGATCCTTCAGTCTGCACTCTCTGCCTCCTTCCAG
The DNA here is from genome assembly GCF_013265735.2 of Oncorhynchus mykiss. Classification (NCBI taxonomy): domain Eukaryota; kingdom Metazoa; phylum Chordata; class Actinopteri; order Salmoniformes; family Salmonidae; genus Oncorhynchus; species Oncorhynchus mykiss. The sequence goes on along the minus strand of NC_048577.1, from coordinate 41,435,239 downwards.
AGGCTCCAGCTCTTAAACTGGCCAGTGGACCCCAACCCTGAGAGGGAGCCTCTGCCAGGGCATCTGATCCTCCTGATGACAGAAACATATGGTCTGTTGTGAACATGGCTGAGTCGGCTGGCTTTACTACCCTGGCTAAACGCTAAACCCAGCCTGGCAACTAGTACATTACACCACCCTGCTCTGCCCCGGCTTGAACAATGCTGCCTCTGTCTCCCAAGCTCAATAATATCCAGCTCCTCCATTCCAAATCCTCCCTGCTCTTCTCTTCTCAGGCTGCTGCATGGCCACTGATACCAGCCAGATACCAGCCCTCTTATCCTTGTCTCATCTGCTTCCCCTGCCACTCCTTCTGCCTCACCTCCATCACCAGACACTAATGCCCTTTTCACACTATTGCTTCTAGCTTGAATCATACTGTTCTTGCAAGGATATTTCCTTTTTTTACGTTTTCCAGCATGGCTCCAGCAACTACGGTGGATGCAGAACCTTGGCCAGCGCAGCTTGGCTGGACTCAGTCGTGTAAAAAGGGATACCTGAAGTGCCCTGCCACTCTGCCACCCACCCTCCTGCCACCCAGTAGAGCTGCTCCTGGTGCTGAACACAGGGCAGTGAGCACCGGGCAGTGTGTCTGTCCCAGACAGGGTCTCTCCCAGGCCAGACCTTCGGTCAGCCGTCTGCTTGTTTACACTGCCGGCTGAAGGGGAGTGTGTGTGGGAACCGTGTGCTCCCCAGTGGGGATCGATGTGGGAGAGATAAGGGCCGGAGTGGCCTTGGTCGGGCATGGACTAGAACCGTTTTGCTGTGAGAACTTCATCCGCCCCATGCTGTCATTTCAACATAACATGGAACCGCAGGAAGGTCGCCCCGAGAAATCTCGGTCTCTCACATTCTCCTTTTCATTTTTTCTCTATCTGTGTGACAGGGCAGGGGTAGTTTTTGTACACACCGCAAGCATTCTGGGACCTAATAGTGTGTGTGTCCCTCTATTCTGGAATGTTCCCATCAGACCTGTTGCTTCAGCTTTAGCGTGGGAATCAAGGGAAGAGATGTGGGAGAATAAGAACTGTCAATCAGTCATGTGCACAGGGCATCCAGGGGACAGGGGCTCCGTGCAGTACGATGAGAAAAACAAAGCACCTCTGGGGATCTATAACATACTCAGGCGGCTGTAGGCATAGCTATAGTCATAACTCTCCCATCCTCAGCCTGCTGTACTCCACGTGTGTCTGCTAGGAGAGTGCTGTCAACAGAACTGGTGATGGGAACCAACCTGGAGATGGGAGGATAACAGAGACCTGTCTCTACCTGATCTCCTCCCATCAACACTTATCAGTGCCATCATCATAATCCCCCCACATTTCACTCTCACTCTCTCCCAAACACAGATCAGAGTACACACACACACGCGCGCACGCACACATGCACACGCACACGCACACACACACACACACTTGCTCAGAACTCATTGACTGCTGCTATCATGTTGTAGTACGATTGACCATCATTGGGTGCAGGTACAGCTACATGCATCTCAGATCTCTCCTCTGTGTGCTGTGTGTGTGCTGTGTGTGTGCTCTGTGTGTGTGCCCAGAGTGAAGGCTGTTGAGTAATGACAGAATGCTTTTGGGTCTTCTTACTGAACTCTGTTTTCACTGTATCTGTATCCGCCTGTGATGAAGTTCTCTCTGCCTGACGATGCATTTATCACCTTTAACAAGAACACATTCCTATAGTGGCACCATGGGACAAAGACACAGGGGCAACAGAGGCCGCAGGGCATTACTGCAGCAGTAAGAGTAAGTGATGTGGAGAGAGAGAGAGAGAGAGGGAGAGTGTGTGTGTGTGTGTGTGTGTGTGTGTGTGTGTGTGTGTGTGTGTGTGTGTGTGCAGAGAGAGAGAGAGAGAGAGAGAGAGAGAGAGGAAAGCTAAGACCCCCATGCTAAGAGTGAAGTTGAGCGAGATACTAGAAGAAGAGAGAGAGAGAGAGAGAGAGATAGAGAGAGAGAGGAAAGCTAAGATCCCCATGCTAAGAGTGAAGTTGAGCGAGATACTAGAAGAAGAGAGAGAGAGAGAGCGAGAGAGAGCGAGAGACAGAGAGACAGAGAGACCGAGAGACAGAGGGCCAGGCAAAGGGAGAATGGGAACCTACAGTGCCTTGCAAAGTATTCGGCCCCCTTGAACTTTGCGACCTTTTGCCACATTTCAGGCTTCAAACATAAAGATATAAAACTGTATTTTTTTGTGACGAATCAACAACAAGTGGGACACAATCATGAAGTGGAACGACATTTATTGGATATTTCAAACTTTTTTAACAAATCAAAAACTGACAAATTGGGCGTGCAAAATTATTCAGCCCCCTTAAGTTAATACTTTGTAGCGCCACCTTTTGCTGCGATTACAGCTGTAAGTCGCTTGGGGTATGTCTATCAGTTTTGCACATCGAGAGACTGACATTTTTTCCCATTCCTCCTTGCAAAACAGCTCGAGCTTCATCTGACCAGAGCACCTTCTTCCACATGTTTGGTGTGTCTCCCAGGTGGCTTGTGGCAAACTTTAAACAACACTTTTTATGGATATCTTTAAGAAATGGCTTTCTTCTTGCCACTCTTCCATAAAGGCCAGATTTGTGCAATATACGACTGATTGTTGTCCTATGGACAGAGTCTCCCACCTCAGCTGTAGATCTCTGCAGTTCATCCAGAGTGATCATGGGCCTCTTGGCTGCATCTCTGATCAGTCTTCTCCTTGTATGAGCTGAAAGTTTAGAGGGACGGCCAGGTCTTGGTAGATTTGCAGTGGTCTGATACTCCTTCCATTTCAATATTATCGCTTGCACAGTGCTCCTTGGGATGTTTAAAGCTTGGGAAATCTTTTTGTATCCAAATCCGGCTTTAAACTTCTTCACAACTGTATCTCGGACCTGCCTGGTGTGTTCCTTGTTCTTCATGATGCTCTCTGCGCTTTTAACGGACCTCTGAGACTATCACAGTGCAGGTGCATTTATACGGAGACTTGATTACACACATGTGGATTGTATTTATCATCATTAGTCATTTAGGTCAACATTGGATCATTCAGAGATCCTCACTGAACTTCTGGAGAGAGTTTGCTGCACTGAAAGTAAAGGGGCTGAATAATTTTGCACGCCCAATTTTTCAGTTTTTGATTTGTTAAAAAAGTTTGAAATATCCAATAAATGTCGTTCCACTTCATGATTGTGTCCCACTTGTTGTTGATTCTTCACAAAAAAATACAGTTTTATATCTTTATGTTTGAAGCCTGAAATGTGGCAAAAGGTCGCAAAGTTCAAGGGGGCCGAATACTTTCGCAAGGCACTGTATGTACTGTGTGCCTATAAGCTGAGTGACAGTCCCTCTTTGTGGTGGTGTTGAACACCCTGTGTGGTCTCTCTGGTCCCAGTTTCACCGAGTATGTGTGCGAGTTTGTGCTCGAAGTGTGGGTGTGTGTGTGTGTGTGTGTGTGTGTGTGTGTGTGTGTGTGTGTGTGTGTGCGTGCGTGCGTGTGAGAGAGAGTGGCGCTCTCAGACACTTCAGACTGCAGTCTGATACACAGCTCCTAGATGAGAGGGGAGAAGGGCAGGAGACGTCCAATAAACAGAGTCTGTTTGATCCAGCCGCAGCCCCAGCAGCCTGCCAAATTCCCCCTTTGTCTTTGTCTCAACAAGGGCCGACAGCGCAGCCATAGCCACAGTCACAGCCGTCACGGAGCCACTCGTCTTCCCACTGCTAGCTGCTGTGAAGGGCATCATTCAGTCTGGGGTGGTCAATGGCTAAGGAGGTGGAGAGGGAGATAAAGAGAGAGGGGGCAGGGAACGAGAGTGAGAAGCAGGGACACAGGGCACGGCAAAGAGAACATGGCAATGAGCAATCATGTCAATCATAGATGGATCATTAAATCTAGAACATGACCTCACTCTGTCCTCATGTCTAAAATTAGCTTCTCTATTTTCTTTCGCTGTTTGTTTACCCCATCATCTCCCCACAATGCCACATCCCTTAACATTGCCACAACATTCCCCAATGAAGCTGGGAGGCCTTCCCTCTGCAGGTGATTAAAAGTGATGCCTCCAGACAGCCCACATGCTACTCATCATTCCCTGGCTGACTGGTTGGGAAAGATTGGAAGCTGGAGTTCACAATCACTCAAAAATGTCCAACGGGAACATGAAGCCAAACCCAGTAAAAGTGATGTAGTAGATAAGTAGGAACAGATTAAAGGTTGTTATTACGTTCACAGGCAATGATTTGCTTCCAACTGTTGAGCTGCTTGAGTGTGTCTTTACAACATACACAGTTAAGGAGAATTGTATATAAACTGCTTAATGAGGAATGGTGTATTGGAAGGCTGTTCTTTCAAGTGCTGCACCACTTGTCGAAAGCTTACGGGCAAGGGAAGGGAGGCATATTTTAGGAGCATTGGCTTGCCTGTAAGTGTGTGATGTGCTCCAAAAGAAAAACATATGATTCCACATTAAAATATATAACTTTCATGTTGAGGTATACCCTAAACCCTGTTTGAGCAGCGTGTGAACTATGAAGTTACACAACCTGGCTCTTCTTTCCCATTAAACGCAATTTAGAGATCCGATATTAAGCTCTAATACATACTACCAGGTCTCCAGCCTCTTCCACAGGCCGGGCTAGAGAATGTCCTATTGGTAGAGAATGGCCTGCTGGTAATAGGATTTGGCCGGTTGAGAGTGGAGGAGATCTGATCTGGGGAATGTTTTGTTCTTGGCCTCCTGGCACACAGAAGAGGGTTGGCCAATCTCCAGCTGCCAGGGGAACTGTGATTATCCCAATCAGATGCCATTTTAGTTTAGTTTTAATTCTAAGCCAGGTTAAGTCTCACTGTTCTTCTTCATGTGACGAGCCAGTTGAAGAGAAACTCTAAACTGAGCTCTGGATCAGGTACAACCAGCACCACCTATTTCCCACAGTCAGGCCCAGGTGGCATAGGCCAGATATCTGACACTAATCAGTCATTAACAGTCTACCCCTAACACTCCAGTATCCCTGCACATTGTAAATATGGTTTTGGCACAGACCCAGGAACTGACCCTGTATGTAGCCTACTTACTTTCTTGTTTTCTTATCATTTCAATTTTTGTGTGTTTTTGTTCCACTTTACTTTACTTTATAGTATAATAGTTTTACTACTGATATGTATTACTGAGTCGTTGGGAGAGCTTACAAGAAAAGCATTTCACGGTACTAGTGCATGAGACTAAAACTTGAAACTAATTCTGCTCTGCCCGCGGCCAGACCAGACCAGGCCAGACCAGACCAGGCCAGACCAGGCCAGACCAGACCAGGCCAGACCAGACCAGGCCATACCAGACCAGGCCAGACCAGACCAGGCCAGACCAGACCAGGCCAGACCAGGCCAAACCAGACCAGGCCATACCAGATCAGGCCAGACCAGGCCAGACCAGTGACACTGAGACAGTGAAAACTGCTGCTATGTCTTATGGAGGGATTCCAGTGACACACAAACACTAGAGAGGAGAAACAACAGAGGATTGTAAATATCATTCTCTTTTTCAAATTCCAGAGCTTTCTCTGTGCTTTATTGTTTCAGGAGGGGGGTAATAGAAAATGAATAAGTAAGTTAGAGACATTTTTGAGGGGTCAGATGTGAAGATGGTGGGTGATTTGAGTGAGGTAAATGATGTAGAGCATGAGTAGGTCATGGAGAGAGGAGGGACAGGGGAAAGGTGATTGACACTCAAATCAAAGCTCTCCCCTAGGCTATAACCCCCCCCCCCCCCCAAAAAAAAATGTAGTTTTCTCTCTCTGTCTCTTTCTATCTCTTCCCACCTTCATCCTCTACGACCCATATATTTTTCCCGCTCATTCCAATCTTTCTCCCACTGCCTCTCTCTCTCTCTCTGTCTCTCTTGCTCTCGCCATTTTTCCTCCTCCATCCTCTTCCTTGTCTTTCCCCCTGACCTATACTATTTGCCGCCTTTTCATGTCTCTCTCTCTCATTCTCTCTCTGTCCCTCTGTCCTCTCCCCCTCTTCCCCCTCTACAGTAATCCCCTTCAGAGGTCCAGCAGTGTTGTGATGTTCCAGGCTTTAGTCTTCATTGGTCTTTGGCCTGTGGTAGAACAGCGTGCATCGTACCCAGGGTTAGAAAAGTACCGTTACCCGGGCGTCTGCATGTGGAGATCAGCTTTAATCCAGGGAGAGGGGTTCGGAGGGGTGTCTTAAGCAGCACCTGTCATGGCTCAGCTCAGAACCTCAGGCCCAGGACCCAGGGGTCTGGATCCAGTGTGGATGTAGGGATGTATGTATGCAGCTGTGCTGTGGTGGCTGAATGATCTGAAACACAGCCGTCAGCAGCACACACAGGGCATTTGGCCTCTGATCTGACACACCATGATAACAACGAGCCTTCACTGTGAGGGCCAGAATATAGGGAGGCTTGTAATCTTATGATCCAGAATTATGCTGGTGATCTAGTGGCTCCAGGAATGCAGTTTGCGTAACGATGGTTAATTTCAACACTGAAGCGTTGCACATTGAGACAATCAACAGGAGACAATCAGAGCCAGCTGACAGTGTCCAAAGCGTGTGTGCGCGCGCACACCCACACACACACACACACACACACACACACACACACACACACACACACACACACACACACACATACACACACACAGTCCCAGAGGACTTAATATTTCAGTCTAACTTTCTCTCAGTCTAACTGCTATTGTAAACATTGGGGGGTTAAATGTCGACTCGAAACATGCCAGTGTTTTTTCTGTCTGTCTTGAATGGAAAAATGCGTGGCCCCCAGCACCTCTCCCTCAGAGCTCTGGCCTCTTGAGATAGCCAGGGATATAAAATAGGCTGATCTGACTGGCTGATCGGTCCTGTGCTCTGGGGCCTGCAGGCCTCGAAGGGCTGTGAAAGTCCATTTATAAACCGATTGGTCCAAATAAGCAGAGGAAGCGGGAGGCCGGGAGCTGCGCTTTCCCACAGTTCTCCAGGAGGCCGACGTGACGCTCCTCCTGCTCCTCTGAGCTCTGCTCCATGACTGCATGGAAACTTTCAGCATTCCCACCATTACAGGCAGCAGGACCACTGGACCATGTCAACCCCAGGCAGGGCAGGCATGCAGACCAACCTGACCACTCCTGTTTACCCTGCACCAAATCACCACTCACTCATATAGTACAATGGGAAGGCTATGGGGCATGGCCATGGAGAGGCTCTCACGGTGTTACATAGATCAGGATCTTAACATATGTACATATAAACATGGTAAGCATCCCAAACAGTCCCAGTTCTGATTAGCTGTGGTTAAGGGAGCTGTGGTTATACGGAAGCTGTGGTCCTCTCCAGGGATAAGGAAGTAATATTACATTATTTTAGGATAGGTTGGAGGTGGTGGCTTCTGCAAACACAATATCATATGGTAATTTATACCTACTCATTGTGTGGCAGTAAAAGTGATATTTTCAACCCCACTGGACTATGAAATCATAAGCTCTCTTCTTGTCTGTCAGGTAACCCCAGCGTCCAGTCACCTGCTGCTGCCCAGTCCTGCAGGTCAGATCCTAGCAGGTCCGCTCTGAACAACAAATCCTGCTTGACCAACATAAGTCCATTAGTCCAACCCAAAGCCCCTAGTCAACAAGAAACCTCTGAAAATACTCCACTACGTGCCTCTTTCCTCAAAAATACTCCCGCCATTTCTTCATTCGGTTCCGGTCCATTGAGTGGATATCCAATTTCCCTGTGTAGCGTCTTGAGGCTTCAGTGTGACATTCTGTGTTCTGGCCCTTTTAACTGGTTTCTCTGAGGCCTCTGGAGGTCGTTGACCCTGGACGTGTGAGTGACATGAAGGAACAGTCTCCCTCTAAGAGGATTTACTGTGAATTAACGCGCTGATTTGATACTCTGTTTCATCTGCCAATGTTCTGGCCTGGGCCAGCAGCACACGCTGGACTGGATGGACCTAGAGCATGGTCCTGTGCTGTACAGATGGTGGATTGCAGATTGGATTTCATTTGGCTTTCAAAAGGCTGTGCGCTTACAGGATATATTTCAGCGATGTCATTGGTCAACTGTCACATCTGCCAGAGATGGGCTTTTGAAGTCTAAGTTTTTGTAGAATGCAGCTGAATCGGCCCCAACGTCATCCCACTGCATCACTCTGGTTTTTATACTTGACCTCTGTTCGGTTTATTAACCCATGGTTGTCATCCAACCTTCCAGGCAGCATTTACTCAACACTGTCTGGGAGACAGAAATAAGGTAGTTATAATAGATGTTCTTTGAGTAAAAATCAATCATGAAGTGGAACGACATTTATTGGATATTTCAAACTTTTTTAACAAATCAAAAACTGAAAAATTGGGCGTGCAAAATTATTCAGCCCCTTTACTTTCAGTGCAGCAAACTCTCTCCAGAAGTTCAGTGAGGATCTCTGAATGATCCAATGTTGACCTAAATGACTAATGATGATAAATACAATCCACCTGTGTGTAATCAAGTCTCCGTATAAATGCACCTGCACTGTGATAGTCTCAGAGGTCCGTTAAAAGCGCAGAGAGCATCATGAAGAACAAGGAACACACCAGGCAGGTCCGAGATACTGTTGTGAAGAAGTTTAAAGCCGGATTTGGATACAAAAAGATTTCCCAAGCTTTAAACATCCCAAGGAGCACTGTGCAAGCGATAATATTGAAATGGAAGGAGTATCAGACCACTGCAAATCTACCAAGACCTGGCCGTCCCTCTAAACTTTCAGCTCATACAAGGAGAAGACTGATCAGAGATGCAGCCAAGAGGCCCATGATCACTCTGGATGAACTGCAGAGATCTACAGCTGAGGTGGGAGACTCTGTCCATAGGACAACAATCAGTCGTATATTGCACAAATCTGGCCTTTATGGAAGAGTGGCAAGAAGAAAGCAATTTCTTAAAGATATCCATAAAAAGTGTTGTTTAAAGTTTGCCACAAGCCACCTGGGAGACACACCAAACATGTGGAAGAAGGTGCTCTGGTCAGATGAAACCAAAATTGAACTTTTTGGCAACAATGCAAAACGTTATGTTTGGCGTAAAAGCAACACAGCTCACACCATCCCCACTGTCAAACATGGTGGTGGCAGCATCATGGTTTGGGCCTGCTTTTCTTCAGCAGGGACAGGGAAGATGGTTAAAATTGATGGGAAGATGGATGGAGCCAAATACAGGACCATTCTGGAAGAAAACCTGATGGAGTCTGCAAAAGACCTGAGACTGGGACGGAGATTTGTCTTCCAACAAGACAATGATCCAAAACATAAAGCAAAATCTACAATGGAATGGTTCAAAAATAAACATATCCAGGTGTTAGAATGGCCAAGTCAAAGTCCAGACCTGAATCCAATCGAGAATCTGTGGAAAGAACTGAAAACTGCTGTTCACAAATGCTCTCCATCCAACCTCACTGAGCTCGAGCTGTTTTGCAAGGAGGAATGGGAAAAAGTTTCAGTCTCTCGATGTGCAAAACTGATAGAGACATACCCCAAGCGACTTACAGCTGTAATCGCAGCAAAAGGTGGCGCTACAAAGTATTAACTTAAGGGGGCTGAATAATTTTGCACGCCCAATTTTTCAGTTTTTGATTTGTTAAAAAAGTATGAAATATCCAATAAATGTCGTTCCACTTCATGATTGTGTCCCACTTGTTGTTGATTCTTCACAAAAAAATACAGTTTTATATCTTTATGTTTGAAGCCTGAAATGTGGCAAAAGGTCGCAAAGTTCAAGGGGGCCGAATACTTTCGCAAGGCACTGTATCTTAAGATGAATGCACTAACTGTAAGTTGCTCTGGATAAGAGTGACTACTAAATGACTTCACTGTAAATGTGAATAGATAATAGCACAAAATGTGTCTTGATGTTCAGACTGAGTACTAGAACATGATGTTGACCAGTGCAGAGTGCCAGCAAGCTCTAATCAGTTAGGAGGGCAGCTGTGCTGCTAGGAGGCCATATCCAGCTGGCCTGGGCTCTGGGAACCAGAGACGGAGCAAGATTCAACTTCTGCACCAACACACACACACAGGCACATGGACACACAGGCACGCATGAGTACACACACATACGGGTTGCATGTACTACCTCAAGCACACACACACGCACACTTGCACGTGTATACACACACACAAACACACACTGAATCTCTCAAACTTCCAACTAACTCTTACCCCCTGGTTAAACTGTAATCTATAGTTCTGTTCCAGGCCTTGCTCCAGCTTTTACAGTGTCATGTGGTTCTGGATTCCCACATTATAGAGCCGCTGCATGTGGTATGGCTTGCCTGTTCCGTTTCCTGGAGATTAACTCTGTGTGTCTCTTTCTTTACTCTGACAGAATGAATCAATCTAATGTAAATAAGCATTCCCTCCCAACTTTCAACAAACCAATGGCCTCCCCAAAACCATAGCAACGCCTCTCCCCCCTCTCCTCCACTGAAAGTGAGAACATTTCACCAGGAGATCTAAACTTCCCCTTCCCTCTCTTCCAACAGATGCCCCTGGCTCAATGACTTTGACTTCCCACATAAGAGTGACTAAAAAAAGCATCTTGAAATTGCAACCATACGTGTTTCTGTACCCCCGCCCTCCCCCTTCCCTCCCACACACACACACACACACTTATAAGTCTAATGGGGCCGTAAACTCTGGGAACTGGTACAAACCCTCCACAGCCCCCTCTTTTCCTCTGGAACTCAGAGCCCTCTTGTGAAAGAGCAATTCCTACTCATTTCAGAGTTCACCTACCATTTACCTCCAATATTACTAGGAGAGTGAGCAGACATTTCTCTGTTTCAGAACGGGCAGGGGTATGAGACCCTGCACAGAGTAGAAGTTCTCAGTAAGAAAACAAACATTCTGGGCAGAGAGGAGAGAAGGGAGGGGGGGGGGACACAGCGAGAAAGGGGAAAGAGAGAGGAAGAGAGTTGAGAGAGGAGAACTAGTCTGATGCAGCCAGACTGAGGGAGAGCAGTACAGGCAGGCAGAGAGGAGACAGAGTCCTGGCTGGCAGTCCTGGCGTATTCCACTACAGGGTTCAAGGGCCTCGTCCCTCAGGACATATGAGCTTCTCTTCAACCCCAGAATGAAATGGATCTGCGTAGTGAGGTCACTTCCTGTGGAAGCTCTGAGTGGTGAGAACTCCAGGAACGATGTGGCGCAACACAGTTCAGGCAGCAGAGAATGGAGGGAAGTGGAATCAGTTTACTGTATAAAGAGCGGTTTTGTGTGTTGAGTAAAACTGGATGCTGCATTTAGTGGTATCTGAGGGATAGACTGGCGAAATATGGGTTATTACTCTAAGTTGTGTAAGTCGTAATTGATTTGGGAGTGTGGCTGTGGTTAGGTTTTGTAATGTAACATATCACATGTAGTTTTACTATGTGCCGTTACTTGATGGATCAACAGTGCGTGTCCCGTCTTGCCTCTACAAGGTTTTTTCTCATGTCTCCCTCCTCTTCCTCATCTAATAGTGCTCTGGGGAACTTGATCTCTGTGAGACACTCTAACAGATTCTCCCTCATACTCATCCCAGGCGCAGAGAGGGGCACGAGGCGTGAGATGTTTTATTGTTTCACTCCCACAGAAGCCATGCAGGCAGGCAGGCAGGCAGGCAGGCAGGCAGGCAGGCAGGCAGGCAGGCAGGCAGGCAGGCAGGCAGGCAGGCAGGCAGGCAGGCAGGCAGGCAGGCAGGCAGGCAGGCAGGCAGGCAGGCAGGCAGGCAGGCAGGCAGGCAGGCAGGCAGGCAGGCAGGCAGGCAGGCAGGCAGGCAGGCAGGCAGGCAGGCAGGCAGGCAGGCAGGCAGGCAGGCAGGCAGGCAGGCAGGCAGGCAGGCAGGCAGGCAGGCAGGCAGGCAGGCAGGCAGGCAGGCAGGCAGGCAGGCAGGCAGGCAGGCAGGCAGGCAGGCAGGCAGGCAGGCAGGCAGGCAGGCAGGCAGGCAGGCAGGCAGGCAGGCAGGCAGGCAGGCAGGCAGGCAGGCAGGCAGGCAGGCAGGCAGGCAGGCAGGCAGGCAGGCAGGCAGGCAGGCAGGCAGGCAGGCAGGCAGGCAGGCAGGCAGGCAGGCAGGCAGGCAGGCAGGCAGGCAGGCAGGCAGGCAGGCAGGCAGGCAGGCAGGCAGGCAGGCAGGCAGGCAGGCAGGCAGGCAGGCAGGCAGGCAGGCAGGCAGGCAGGCAGGCAGGCAGGCAGGCAGGCAGGCAGGCAGGCAGGCAGGCAGGCAGGCAGGCAGGCAGGCAGGCAGGCAGGCAGGCAGGCAGGCAGGCAGGCAGGCAGGCAGGCAGGCAGGCAGGCAGGCAGGCAGGCAGGCAGGCAGGCAGGCCCATTCACATAGGCCTGTGTGATAAAAGCTTGAGACCAGTGAGATGAGAGGATGCTGCTCCAGTCTAATGACTCTTATCTCTACTAGCGTGTTCAGGACCCTCATCAGGGGCCTGGAAGGCGTGTGGGCAGCTCCATGCTTCCTGCTCTGGACTTTCATGTACAGAGGGAAAGCAGGCGACACAGCTGCATGCCAAAGATTTAGTTTCAGACACTACAGATCCACTGAAAGAGCAGGGCTCCATGGTCTTTTGACAACAACAAAGAGCCGTAAGCAGCTGTTCAGTGTGTCTGTAAAGCTATGTACCTCTGCAAACTTAGCCTAGTCAACAATGTAGCTCAATAGAACCACCAAATGACTAATGACTTGGGGAAGGAGTTTGTGACAAGGAAACCTACATGATTTTAGGGCCAGTGTGTGTCTACCACTCCGCAAGCCCAGTGTGTGTGTCTGACTCACTAGAGTATTGGACTGCTAGACCTCAGAGTGAACCACAGAGAGAGGCCATCTAGTCACCAGCATCGGCCATGATGTCTGTCACACCCCCAGCGCTGCTGAAAGCCCCAGTCTCATTTGGCTGGACCTTAAAAGAACACACACTAGTTGAGCGTCGTGCTGAAACAGAAATATTTAATCATGTATGTCATGGTCCATAAGTCATTTTTGGCGGGCCCTCCGTGACCCATTCATCTTTCTGCGCCCAAGTTGTCCACACACGCTACAATAACACACGCTACATAAACATGACATCTGAGTCTGTAGGAGGAGAGAAATGATGGCGTATTCAAATATAAAAACGAGGTGAGTGGGACTGTGGTGTTTTAGACTTATTTCCTTTTAAGAGCTTTCTGGGCATGGTTCCATTCGTTTTTCAGAGGTGCAGTGAATGTGACTGATGTGTAATATGGAATTGAACCGTACTTTTTGTACGGTTGTATTGTTGTACAGTTCAGTATCTAAGAGACGAGATTAGCTAATACTCATAAGTACCTTCGGTTTCCCCACTGGAGAAGTCGGTTGACTTGTGCAATAGTCAGGACAGCTGACTAGGAAAACACTGACAGCACCATCGTGGTATAAAGACTAACTGTCTCGGGACCACAGATAAATACAACATCATGCATTGTGAAACGTGGCCTGGAAGAAATAGAAGGACAGGGAAACGGGCTTTCACCCGACCAATGACAGAATGAATCACTGTTTTCATTGTATTTTTCATAGGGAGAAATATCAGCTACAGCATGTCAAGCCATTGAGCTTTTTCTCCCTTCTCCCAGATCAAGGCTGTCCTCCTAGCTGATTCATGTTAACAGACATCATTTACAGTAATACATGAAGTCAGTTCTCTCACCAGACACAAGAGCCAGTGTGATGCTGTGTGTGTGTGTGTGTGTGTGTGTGTGTGTGTGTGTGTGTGTGTGTGTGTGTGTGTGTGTGCGTGCGTGCGTGCGTGCCCGTACTGTTCTATGTGAGGGTGCACGTTTAAAGAGTCAGACCACTTCCCCCCTGATGGCCCTGCTGTGCTCCAGAGGCTGGGAGAGCGCTGGCTGTCTCTCTCCCCAGGGTCTCTCCCACGCTGCCTGGCCTGGCCTCCCATTCCCCTGCCTGTTATTCCCCTGCTAATTCCTCTGAGCGCATGAACAGAGACATAAATCACACAGCCAGGGTAGAAGGGTGGGCCAGCCTGAACAGGCAGGGACAGGTCATGCTCCCATCAGACACCCTGCTGTCTCACTGAGAGAGGTAGGGCCGATACCGACACACCTTCCCCTGGAACAGCCAGGCACAGGGACATAGGGATGACTGGGGTGCGGTCATACCCAGGATGGTCACATTAGCAAAGGGCCTTGCAGTGATTGGCATATGCAGTGACTGTTCAGGCTGCTGACACACACACACACACACACACACACACACACACACACACACACACACACACACACACACACACACACACACACACACACACACACACACACACACACACACACACACCCCTCCCTCCTATTCTCATCTGCCTGGAGGGCCAAGAACAACTCCACACGTCCCTCTGGGGCTTCATTAGACGGAAAAACATCAAAAGATAATAAATGAACTAACCCCAACATTTTGGTGCCTGCGTGGGAGAGTTCAGAATGCCTCAAAAATAACCTTTAGTAAGGCTGGAGGAATGAGAGGGGACGTCTTTGTCCTTTCACCATACAAGGCCTGTCCCTGCTACCCCCATCCCCTCCACACCACACAAACTAAAGGGACCATTTCACTGTGGCTTCTGGCCTTTTCCTTTTTGCCCTTGTGTTTCTCCTTAGTGCCGTTCTGTCTCATACACACACAACCACAGTCTTGTACAGCTAACCTTGTGGGAACACACAATTCAGTCCGATTCAAAATCATATTTTCCATAACCCGTACTCTTCCCCTAACCCTAACACCCATAACCTTAACCCTAAACCTAACCTTAGTTCCTAATCACAAAACTAACCATAGCTCCTAACCCTAACCCTTAACGTAATTCTAACTCTAACCCTAACACTAATTCTAACCTTAACCCTAAACCCCCTAGAAATAGCATTTGACCTTGTGGGGACTTAAAGCATGTCCCCATTTGGTCCAATTTTTAAAAATAGGACATCTGGTCCCCACAAGAACAGTTAAACACGTCCACACACAAACACACACACACACACACACACACACACACACACACACACACACACACACACACACACACACACACACACACACACACACACACACACACACACACACACACTGAGAGGCAGGGAGTTGTGGTGCAGTGCATTAGGGCTGTAGCATAGCAGAGACTGTGTGGTGATCATGCTTTGTTGGGTTCTTTGTTCTGGGTCTCTGTGGATGAAGTGGCTCCTGGTAGTCTGATCATCAGATGGAGCATGGTCCTGCTTCCACATGTTCACAACGTATGACTAACACACACTTGCACGCAGGGACACAGGCACACAGAGACCGACAGTCAGACAATCAGTCAGACAGATAGACAGTCACAGATTACAACCAACAATTATAGGTGTATAGTAGTTTTTATGCCCCTGGAAAGAAACTTGGAGCATGATGACAGCATTATCCTCTTAGTAAAGCAGAATGACATCCATACTCACTGTTTTATGGCCAATGGTAAGGCAGCACCCAACATTTCTCCCTGACCCCCTTTAAACAGAAAAGAGGAACAGACACGAAAACACGTTCACACACAGGGACAAGCATCAGACAGCCTTGCTGTCATCAGTCAGTGCGTAATGTACTTCACTGTAGTCTGGTTAGCACCCCCAACAACATTAAGCAGTGTTTTAGTGCACACACACACAACACAGAGACTAACAAGGCTGTCTGCTGCACGCCTAGCCCAGTGTGTGTGTGTGTATGTGTGCGTGTGTGTGTGTGTGTGTGTGTGTGTGTGTGTGTGTGTGTGTGTGTGTGTGTGTGTGTGTGTGTGTGTGTGTGTGTGTGTGTGTGTGTGTGTGTGTGTGTGTGTGTGTGTGTGTGTGTGTGTGTGTGTGTGTGTGTGTCTGTGTCTGTGTGTCTGTGTCTGTGTGTCTGTGTGTGTGTCTGTGTCTGTGTCTGTGTGTGTGTGTATGGACAACGCCCACCCAGTCACCCGCCCTGCTCTCTGTGATTCAGTCAAGACCTAGTAGGCTGTGTGTCTGACGTCAGCGCTGTCACAACCATTACCAGCCCCGCTTAATTCATCTGTTTGTTTGTCACTGCCAAAGCCTGCTAGATACAGGAGACGACGTGAAGAAAAGGAAAACCAACAGAGAGAGAGAGTGTTGAGTACCAATGGAATGAGTTCCCTGGCTGTTGAAGAGAGTCAGGCAGTATAATCCTGTGTTGCTGGCTTTGTGGACCCCTGGATGTTTGGAAGTGCTGGCACGTAGCACCAGCTGTCAATCTGCAAATCTATGGGAGATCTGTGTTTAATTTGCGTGAGGCGACTCTGCCAGACCAGAAAGAGGGAGAGAAAAAGAGAGGGAAGTGAAGAAAAAGAGAGAAAGGGAGGTGAAGCCAGTACTTTTGTCTGTGTGTTTGAGCAGTGAGGAGCGGGGCTTGTGTTCCTGGCCTCGGGTGTGAATGAGGAGGTTGTTTTTGATGTCATGAGATCTCTATGTTCCAGAGTGTCAAAGATTCTGTGTGAGCCAACACTGTGACAGTAGGGAGAGAGAGAGTGTCTGTCTGTCTGTCTGTCTATGCGGGTGCGCGTGTGAGCTTACAGTCCATCTAGATCTAATTTTATGTCACCCAGAAGTAGACATTACAGGGTGATGACATACAGTGCATCTAGATCTAATTTTATATCACCCAGAAGTAGACATTACAGGGTGATGACATACAGTGCATCTAGATCTAATTTTATATCACCCAGAAGTAGACATTACAGGGTGATGACATACAGTGCATCTAGATCTAATTTTATATCACCCAGAAGTAGACATTACAGGGTGATGACATACAGGGCATTCGGAGAGTATTCAGACCCCTTGACTTTGTCAAAATGTTGTTACGTTACAGCCTTGTTCTAAAATTGATTAAATAATTTTTTTCCCTCATCAATCTACACACAATACCCAGTAATGACAAAGTGAAAACAGGTTTTTAGAATTGTTTGCAAATTTATTACAAATACAAAAAAGAAATATCTTATTTATATTAACATTCAGATATGGGGAGTACCAAAGCAATTCTGCAGCATTGAACGTCCCCACGAACACGGTGGCCTCCATCAGTCTTAAATGGAAGAAGTTTGGAACCACCAAGACTCTTCCTAGAGCTGGCCGCCCGGCCAAACTGAGCAATCAGGGGAGAAGGCCCTTGGTCAGAGAGGTGTCCAAGTCACTCTGATACAGCTCCAGAGTTCCTCTGTGGAGATGGGAGAACCTTCCAGAACGACAATCATCTCTGCAGCCCTCCACCAATCAGGCATTTATGACAGAGTGGCCAGACAGAAGCCACTCCTCAGGAAAAGGCACATGACAGCCCGCTTGGAGTTTGCCAAAAGGCACCTAAAGGACTCAGACCATGAGAAACAAGCTCTTTGGCCTGAATGTCAACCGTCACGTCTGGAGGAAACATGGCACCATCCCTACGGTGAAGCATGGTGGTGGCAGCATCATGCTGTGTGGATGTTTTTTAGTGGCAGGGACTGGGAGACTAGTCAGGATCGAGGGAAAGATGAACGGAGCAAAGTACAGAGAGATCCTTGATGAAAACCTGCTCCAGAATGTTCAGGACTGGGGCGAAGGATCATCTTCCAACAGGACAATGACCCTAAGCACACAGCCAAGACAACACAGAAGTGGCTTCGGGACAAGTCTCTGAATGTCCTTGAGTGGTCCAGCCAGAGCCCGGATTTGAACCTGATCGAACATCTCTGGTGAGACCTGAAAATAGCTGTGCAGTGACGCTCCCCTTCCAAATTGACAGAGCTTGAGAGGATCTGCAGAGAAGAATGGGAGAAACTCCCCAAATACAGGTGTGCCAAGCTTGAAGTGTCATACCCAAGAAGACCCGAGGCTGTAATCGCTGCCAAAGGTGCTTCAACAAAGTACTGAGTAAAGGGTCTGAAAACTTATGTAAATGTGATATTATTATAATTTTCTGAATACATTTGAAAAAGGTTATAACAGTTTTTTGCTTTGTCGTTATGGGGTACTGTGTGTAGATTGATGAGAGAATATTTTTTTTTAGAATGTAACAAAATATGTAAAAAGTCAAGGGGTCTGAATACTCTCTGAATGCACTGCACACGTTTGGATGTGTGTATGCGCTGTGTCCTTCAGTGTTCGTGCATGTGAATATGTGTGTGTGTGTGTGTTTGAGAGTGTGTGTGTGTGTGTGTGTGTGTGTGTGTGTGTGTGTGTGTGTGTGAGAGAGAGAGAACGCATATACGCTGAGTATGAAAAACATTAAGGACACCTGCTCTTTCCATGACATAGACTGATCAGGTGAATCCAGGTGAAAGCTATGATCCCTTATTGATGTCACATATTAAATCCACTTCAATCAGTGTAGATGAAGGGGAGGAGACAGGTGTCACGGATCCCTCTGGAACTTTCATTGCGCACACCTGGCCCCTATTCCCACTGATTGTAGTTGTGTAAATGTGCCCTTTGGTTTCCATTGGGCTGTTCAATTATTGTTACAATGTCCGTTAGTGCGTGTGAGTACATGTGCTGTGGGTTTTGGGCTTTCGTGCCCTTGTGGATTGCGCAGATGATAATGGGTCTTGTCCCGTGTGATAATCATTGTGAGCGTGTGTTATTTATTTGAGGTACACCTCGCTCTTTTGTTTGGGTTTCAACCCTGTGTTTTACGTGTTTGTTTGGTCTTCATTCCAGCGCCTTTACACGGCACGCCATAATTTGGGGCTTAATAAAAAACTATTACGCATTCCTGTGCCTGTCTCCCGAATCTCTTCATACTAACGTGACAGAATAATCGACCATTGTGGGAGACAGTGGGACTGGTCCTTCCGGCGCCGCCGCAACTGGGTCGTCCGATGTCGCCACAACGGGTCTGTCAACGGCAACTTCAGCAGCCGCGGTAACCCTCTGGAACTTTCATTGCGCACACCTGGCCCCTATTCCCCCTGATTGTATTTGTATATATGTGCCCTTTGTTCACCATGGTGCTGTTGATTATTGTGTGCAGATGATTACGGGTCTCGTCCCTTGTGTTAATCATTGTGCATATGTGTTATTTGTTCGAGGTACTCCTCGCTCTTTTGTTTTGGGTTTCTACCCTGTGTTTTACGTGTTTGGTCTTCGTCCTCGTGCCTTTACACGGCACGCCGTAATTTGGGTTTAATAAAAAAACTATTACGCATTCCTGCGCCTGTCTTCCGAATCATTTATGCCAGCGTGACAACCGGTTAAAGAAGGATTTTTAAACCTTGAGACAATTTAGACATGGCGTGTGTATGTGTGTCATGAATGGGCAAGACAAAATATTGAAGTGCCTTTGAACATGTTTTAAAAATATATTAAACGAGGCAAACAAATTCTTATTTATAATGACAGCCTGCACCAGCCAAACCCGGATGATGCTGGGCCAATTGTGCCACTTGGGAACCCTAGTAGGTGGTGCCAGGCAATCCTGTTTGAGTGTGTCAAGAACTTCAATGCTGGTGGGTTTTTCACGCTCAGCAGTTTCCCATGTGTATCAAGAATGGTCCACCACCCAAAGGACATTCAACCAACTTGACACAACTGGGGGAAGCATTGGCATCAACATACCTTGTTGACTTTCGACACCTTGTAGAATCCATGCCCGATGAATTCAGGCTGTTCTGAGGGCAAAAGGGGGTTCAACTCAATATTAGGAAGGTGTTCCTAACGTTTGGTTTAAAGGGACAGGGAAAGGGGGATACCTAATCAGTTGTAAAACTTAATGCATTCAACTGAAAGGTGTTTTCTGCGGAGGGCTGCCTTAATCAACATCCACTACTCTGTGTGTGTGTGTGTGTGTGTGAGCGTGTGTGAGCGTGTGTGTGTGAGCGTGTGTGGTGTGTGTGTGAGCGTGTATATGTGTGTGTGTAAAAGTGTGGTTAATTGTCTGTGCTCCCCTGCAGATTATTCTGGCCCAGGTCTGAGCCCACAAGCCTGGGAGAATCCAGCTCTTTCCAAGATTACCCAACTGTGCCAGAGTGCATCCAAGCACAAACAGCTTTAGTACTGACCCACAGAAGGGTGTGTTGCACAAGAAAACATAGCTACATTACACAAGGCAGCAATACGACTACCTTATTAAAACTGAATGAAATCTGTGTGTATGAACATATGACCTTATATCTACTTGCATTTACAGCATACTGTACATCATAACAGGACAGCGGAGTATGTGTGGGCTTGTCTTGCGTTTAAGGTGTGTGTTTGTATGAATGACAGGTAACGAACGGTGTGTGCCGGCAGGTTTATCTGGTTCTGCTGTTGTGGGATTGACTGAGTGTGTGTAGAGTCAGGCTAGGGCTTGCCCTGTCTCCCTGCTCTTCCCGTTCCAGAGAGAGAGAGCCTGGGAACCAGAACAGGGATGGGTCTTTCTCTCTCTACCTTGCTGCTGCTGCCTGACACTGGGGCTTGGAGCCTTTCCCATACCATCCAACCTCATCTGTTTATTATTTTCCTGTGTGGGCTTGTGTTGCAAGGGGAGTGGGAGAAGGAGGGAGGGGAGTGTGGAGGTCAAGATAGATTTCATAAACAATACCCTGAGAGACTCAAGGTATTGTGGAGAACTGGATTGCTGTACATACAGTGTTTAGTCTTTGATTCCAACAGTCATGCTGTAGGTTCTCATAAAAGGAAAGTACTCTTGTCCATGTTAATTTTGAAATGGAATAAAGGCAAAAATGAGTTGTTTGATCTGCCCTGGCTGGTTCAGTGGGTTTTTGGCTTCATGCGAGGTACAAAACGCCGGACTAACAGATACTAACCTCAGGAAACAAGAGACAGAACTGTAAGACTAAAGAAAAGGACAGAAAAGAGAACATACGTAACAGGAGAAGACACATGATAGCTGCTTACATCACATCCTGTGGTCATACATTATCACAGTATAGGCAGCGTTGTTTTGTGTACATGTTTCTACAAATAGTTTCAGGTGACAGGAAATTGCCATTAGTCGTCAGGTGTCATACTTCCAAGGCAAGATGAATGAAAACATATCTGAACAATAAAAGTGTAATTTATTGTAGGCAAGTCAGTTAAGAACAAATTCTTGTTTTCAATGACAGCCTAGGAACAGTGGGTTCAGGGGCAGAACGACAGATTTGTACCTTGTCAGCTCGGGGATTTGAACTTGCAACCTTACGGTTATTAGTCCAATGCTCTAACCACTAGGCTACCCTGCCACCCCATAGTGACAGATGTCAGACAGACAGACAGACAGATGACAGACAGATGACAGACATGACAGACAGACAGACAGACAGACAGACAGAGGAGAGTCCTTGTCACAGCTCAGGATGGAATGCATAGGAACAGTGTTTTGGTGGGGAAGGGGCCGTGAGAGGCTTGTTTAGTAGCAGCCTGCCATGTGTAGCTTCTGTGTCCAGTAGTGGCCTGAGGCCTCTCTTTCTGCTTCCATCAGCTGTGGGTTTGATAGACTCGGAGAGAAATAGAGAGTGGGCACTGTTGCAGCTCTGACCCTTGACCTTTTTTCAGTCTCAAGAGGAGAGCACTTCTGTTGAGAAAGCCGAGGCCCCCGTACCAGCCCTCAGTCCCCTACGTCCCTCTCAAAGTCACATTCCGAGGGATGCTTTTCCCATCGTAGCAAAACCTCCAAACACACAACTCAATCTATTCTCTCCCTGGCGGATGTCAAGGGAAGTGGGCTGGTCACATGAGTGGTGGGGTCCTGCCCGCTGCTCAGGGCACTGCTGACTGCTGACCTCCCTCTCAGGGCACAGCCCAGTCTTTCTACTGCAGCCCAGGGAACAGACCAGGCACTGGGGAAATGTCTAGGCTCTCTCATAATACAGGACACACAGCAACAAGTGGCTCTGGCTCGCAGATTCCTCAGCACACATACATTAGGGCTATTCTCACGGGCTATCCAACACAATCTGAGTCTCTTGTTTGTTTTTGTCTTTCTCTATTTCTCTCCTCTCTCTCTCTCTCTCACATACACACACAGCCACTCAATCCACGACACACACCCTTCCACCAATGTCCATACATGTTCCCTGGGTATTGTGCCTCTGTTTGTCAGAAGTGAGGGGATTGATGAGCAGGATGTGAACACCTCTTATTCAGACAGGACTCAGTGGAACTCTGGTCCCACAGGGATTGGCTTTGCTTATTCCCAGCTATAGCTATTCTCTCCAGCAACTGAAATCAGCCGGCTGCCTGCCTGCCCTGTGTGCACTACAGAGAGAGAGAAGCACAGCTAATGTATACCAGCCCTTATGTTGCTGCCCTGGGGAGAGACAGAGACATTCTAAGACTAGATGAGATAGAGAAGGACAGAGGGAAGAAAAGGAAACAGAAGAAGAAACATGGAATAGAGAAGAGGATAGGAAAAGATAACCAACTGAATGTTATGACATAATAGAGATGAATGGAGGACAAGGAATGCTGAGGCCGACAGAGAAGAGAAGAAAGAGATAGAAGAGAGAATAAACGGGAGTAGAGGGGGAAAGGAAAATCTGGTGATGAGAGGAGAGAAAGCTGTTCCCGTTATGTTTCGCTGTGTGTGTGTGTCAGAGAGGGTGAGGGCTGAGAGATAGATGACAGAGGCGTGTTTGTGTTCTGATTAGGCTGAGCCAAACAGAGTCTCTCAAACAGCGTCTCTCCAACGGAGATAACCAACAAAGACATCTCTCTCTCTCTTCACTGAGGACAAAATCTGCTTTGTGGAAAATGTCTGGGTGAATACATGAATACTGTGTATTATCTGGGGAGGGGGGGGGGGGGTAATGTGTGTGTGTGTGTGTGTGTGTGTGTGTGTGTGCGTATGTTTGTCTTTGCATGTGTCTGTGTGCTTCTATTTATGCCAATGTCATGATTATACATTTATGAAATAACATTGGTATTCCTCTTCATCCGGGAGCCAAGACGTGATTGCACCCAAGCTGAATAAACAATGCTGTGAGCTCTGAGGTCTGAGAGTGGCTCTGCTGGCATCACCAGAGCAGCACCCCCACCCTCTCCATGGGGATAGGATCAGATGCATTGCAGCACTGAGAGACAGGAAGCCGTGTGTGTGTCCCGTCCAGAGACTTATGGCAGATCCAGTGTATTGGAGGAGCTGGGACATGGCCAGCGTTGCCAGGCAATGACGGAGCTCAATGTTTGTACTGATATACAGACTTAGCCATGAGGTCTCTGTCTCTTACACAAGTCCAGTCTCTCTCTTTGTCTCTGTATCTGTCTGTCTTTCTTTCTCCCCCTTCTTCCCTCTCCACTCCCTCTATCACCTGCCTCACCCCTCCTGCCTCTCCTTCCCTCTCCACTCCCTCTATCACCTGCCTCCCCCCTCCTGCCTCTCCTTCCCTCTCCACTCCCTCTATCACCTGCCTCCCCCCTCCTGCCTCTCCTACCCTCTCCACTCCCTCTATCACCTGCCTCCTCCTCCTGCCTCTCCTTCCCTCTCCACTCCCTCTATCACCTGCCTCCCCCCTCCTGCCTCTCCTTCCCTCTCCACTCCCTCTATCACCTGCCTCACCCCTCCTGCCTCTCCTTCCCTCTCCACTCCCTCTATCACCTGCCTCCCCCCTCCTGCCTCTCCTTCCCTTTCCACTCCCTCTATCACCTGCCTCACCCCTCCTGCCTCTCCTTCCCTCTCCCTCTCTTCTCCCTTCCTCCTCCTCCCTCTCTCCCCCTTCCCGCCTCCCCTCTCTCTCTCCACAGTACTTGAGTCATCCTGCCTGTGTCTGTGAGTGGTGACATCATTGAGACTGGCTCATGCTGAGGTGGTGGTTAAATGGTCCTTAACGATGACCTTTAACGATGACACACACGCTGGCAGGGGATTCACAATCTGCTGGCACAATTAAAGACAAACACTGAGTAATCCTGGGAAATTATCAAAGAGGATAATCATCATCATCACTGAGGGGGGGGGGGGGGTCATTTTGACTAGAATCAAGCAAAAACCAAAGCATCCCATCTAATCTGTAAATTAGAAATATCATCTGTAAATTAGAATATAATATATATGAACGCTTCCTATCTTGGAATTCTAGAAATGTAACTAAAGCATAGACTGAAAAAGCTGTACTCGGGACATCCAGGATAGAGGAAGCCTGTAGATGGCAGTGAAAACAGAGTGATGAGATGGAGAGTATGATTTTTATTTATTTTATTTCCCATTTATTTAACCAGGTAGGCCAGTTGAGAGCAAGTTCTCATTTACATCTGCGACCTGGCCAAGATAAAGTAAAGCAGTGCGACACAAACAACACAGAGTTACACCTGGAATAAACAAACATACAGTCAATAATACAACAGAAAAAGTCTATGTACAGTGAGTGCAAATGAGGTAGGATAAGGGAGGTAAAGGCAATAAATAGGCCATAGAGGCAAAATAATTACAATATAGCAATTAAACGCTGGAGTGATAGATGTGCAGAAGATGAGTGTGCAAGTAGAGATACTGGGGTGCAAAGGAGCAAAATAAATTAAATAAGTAACAGTATGGGGATGAGGTAGTTTGATGGGCTATTTACAGATGGGCTATGTACAGGTGCAGTGATCTGTGAGCTGCTCTGACAGCTGGTGCTTAAAGCTAGTGAGGGAGATATGAGTCTCCAGCTTCAGTGATTTTTACAGTTCGTTACAGTCATTGGCAGCAGAGAACTGGATGGAAAGGCGACCAAAGGAGGAATTGGCTTTGGGGGTGACCAGTGAAATGTACATTCTGGAGCGCGTGCTACGGGTGGGTGCTACTATGGTGACCAGTGAGCTGAGACAAGCCAGGGCTTTACCTAGCAAAGACTTATAGAAGACCTGGAGCCAGTGGGTTTGGCGATGAATATGAAGCGAGTGCCAGCCAACAAGAGCATACAGGTCGCAGTGGTGGGTAGCAAATGGGGCTTTGGTAACAAAATGGATGGCACTGTGATAGACTGCATCCAATTTGCTGAGTAGAGTGTTGAGGGCTATTTTGTAAATTACATCCCCAAAGTCAAAGATCGGTATGATTGTCAGTTTTACGAGGAAATGTTTGGCAGCATGAGTGAAGGATGCTTTGATGCGAAATAGGAAGCCGATTCGAGGCAGTCATTTGAGAAACCAAGGCTGTTGAGTCTGCCAATAAGAATGTGGTGATTGACAGAGTCGAAAGCCTTGGCCAGGTCGATGAATACAGCGGCACAGTATTGTCTCTTATCGATGGCGTTATGATATCATTTAGGACCTTGAGTGTGGCTGAGGTGCACCCATGGCCAGCTCGGAAACCAGATTCCATAGCGGAGATTCTAAATGGTCGGTGATCTGTTTGTTAACTTGGCTTTCAAATACCTTAGAAAGGCAGGGTAGGATAGATATAGGTCTGTAGCAGTTTGGATCTAGAGTGTCTCCCCCTTTGAAGAGGGGGATGACCGCGGCAGCTTTCCAATATTTGGGGATCTCAGACGATACAAAAGAAAGGTTGAACAGGCTAGTAATAGGGGTTGCAACAATTTTGGCGGATCATTTTAGAAAGAGAGGGTTCAGATTGTCTAGCCCTGCTGGTTTGTAGTGGTCCAGATTTTACAGCTCTTTCAGAACATCAGCTATCTGGATTTGGCGAAGGAGAAATGTGGGAGGCTTGGGCAAGTTGCTGTGGGGGGTGCAGGGCTGTTAACCGGGGTAGGAGTAGCCAGGTGGAAAGATGGCCAGCCGTAGAGAAATGCTTATTGAAATGATCAATTATTGCAGATGTATCAGTGTTGACAGTGTTTCCTAGCCTCAGTGCAGCTGGGAGGAGGTGCTCTTATTCTCCTTGTACTTTACTGTGTCCCAGAACTTTTTGAGTTTGTGCTACAGGATGCACATTTCTGTTTGAAAAAGCTAGTCTTTGATTTCCTAACTGCCTGTGTATATTGGTTCCTAACTTCCCTGAAAAGATTCATATCGAGGGGGCTATTCGATGCTAATGCAGTACGCCACAGGATGTTTTTGTGCTGGTCAGGGGCAGTCAGGTCTGGAGTGAACCAAGGGCTATATCTGTTGCTGGTTCTACATTTTTTTTGAATGGGGCATACTTATTTAAGATGGTGAGGAAAGCACTTTTAAAGAATAACCAGGTATCCTCTACTGACGGAATGAGGTTAATATCCTTCCAGGATACCCGGGCCAGGTCGATTAGAAAAGCCTGCTCGCTGAAGTGTTTTCGGGAGCGTTTGTCAGAGATGAGGGGTGGTCATTTGACCGCAGACCCATTACGGACGCAGGCAATGAGGCAGTGATCTCTGAGATCCTGGTTGAAGAGAGCAGAGGTGTATTTGGAGGGCAGGTTGGTTAGTATGATATCTATGAGGGTGCCCGTGTTTACGGATTTTGGGTTGTACCTGGTAGGTTCATTGATAATTTGTGTGAGATTAAGGGCATCAAGTTTAGATTGTAGGATGGCCAGGGTGTTAAACATGTCCCAGTTTAGGTCACCTAACAACACGAGCTCTGAAGATAGATGGGGGGCAATCAATTCACATATGGTGTCCAGGGCACAGCTGGGGGCAGAAGGTGGTTTATAGCAAACGGCAACGGTGAGAGACTTGTTTCTGGAAAGGTGGATTTTTAAAAGTAGAAGCTCGAATTGTTTGGGCACAGACCTGGATAGTAAGAACGAACTCAAATCTCTGCAGTAGATTGCAACACCGCCCCCTTTGGCAGTTCTATCTTGTCGGAAAATGTTATAGTTAGGGATGGAAATTTCAGGGTTTTTGGTGGTCTAAGCCAGGATTCATACACGGCTAGGACATCCGTGTTGGCAGAGTGTGCTAAAGCAGTGAATAAAACAAACTTAGGGCGGAGGCTTCTAATGTTAACATATATGAAACCAAGGCTTTTACGGTTACAGAAGTCAACAAATGAGAGCGCCTGAGGGATGGGAGTGGAGCTAGGCACTGGAGCTAGGCACTGCAGGGCCTGGATTAACCTCTACATCACCAGAGGAACAGAGGGGGAGTAGGATAAGGGTACGTCTAAAGGCTATAAGAACTGGTCTTCTAGTACTTTTGGAACAGAGAGTAAAAGGAACAGGTTTCTGAGCACGGTAGAATAGATTCAAGGCATAATGTACAGACAAAAGTATGATAAGATGTGAATACAGTGGAGGTAAACCTATGCATTGAGCGACGATGAGAGAGATATTGTCTCGAGAAACATCATTTAAACCAGGTGAGGTCACCGCATGTGTAGGAGGTGGAACTAAAGGGTTAACTAAGGCATATTGATCAGGGCTAGTGGCTCTACAGTGAAATAAGGCAATAATTACAATCCAAAACAGCAACGGACAGGCATATTGAGATTAGGGAGAGGCATGCGTAGCCGAGTGATCATAGGGGGCCAGTGAGTAGCTCGGTGGGCCTGAGACACATCGATTCAGACAGCTAGTGGGCCGGGTCTAGTAAGCTAGCAGAAGGGCCTTAGAGGGACGTTGCGAAGAAGTTTGAAGAAGTTTGTTGTAGCCCCCTTGTGCTGTTACGCCGGCAGACCAGTCGTTATGGATCAGCAGGGCTCCGTGTGGTAAAAGGGTCCAGACCAATTGGCAAAAAAGGTATAGTGGCCAAAGAATTTGTCCGATGGGTCTCTTCAGCTAACAGTCCGATATGCTCTAGACAGCTAGAGGGCCGGGCTAGCAGGATGGCAGATGGGCATTCAGAAGACGTCGCGACGGAGGAGCCAGTTGAAAAATCCCCTTGTACGAATTATGTCGGTAGTCCAGTCGTGATGGGTCGGCGGGGATCCATGTCGGCAGTAAAAGGGATCAAGGCCAATTGGCAAAATAGGTATTGTAGCCCAAGGAGTGGCTGATGGACCTCTTCGGATAGCCAGGAGATGGGCCTGGCAAAGGCTAGCTCCAGGCTAATTGGTTCTTGCTTCGAGACAGAGACGTTAGCCAGGAGTGGCCACTTGGATAGCAGCTAGCTAGCTGCGATGATCCAGGTGAAAAGGTTCAGAGCTTGCGGTAGGAATCTGGAGATATGGAGAAAAATAAGTCAGATTTGCTCTGGTTTGAGAAACGCTGTGCAGACTGGCGAGAGTTGTCCGGGCTAAAGGTAGCTGATGATTGCTAGCAGTGGCTAGCTGACTACTAGCTAGTAGCTAAGTAGCTGGCTAGCTGCTGTTGGGGGTTCCAGTTCAAAAGTAAAGAAAATAGCAGATCCATACCACATTGGGTGAGGCGGATTGCAGGAGAGTATGTTGAAGTTGAGGTTAAGATAACATAAAAATATGTGCGTAGAAAAAAGATAGAAAAATATATATACACAGGACACAACAAGACAAGGACAAAAGACGTCTGACTGCTACGCCATCTTGGATTTGGATGATACTGTGTGGATTACTGTTAGACAGGGATAGGGTGGGTGTTAGTGTTGAATATTTTCAGGTATTTTACAAATGTTCCATCACTTTTCTCCCGCGTAACCCGGTATTTCCCGCCAAAACCGGAAGTGTAATTCAAAAGAATATAAAGCATATAAATAGGCCTGTGTCTGGATTTGATTAGAGCTTTGATCAAAAATCCAGACATTAAATACATTTAATGAGCCCAAGTTCAAAAAAGCGCAAATGATTGTGCCATTATCCAATAACATATATGATATAGGCTACTGCACATTACGCACAACAGCAATACATAAAAACCCCTAGATGTAGCTAGCTACATGCTCTCTTTGGTAAATATATGAAACTAGCTCTAGTACCTAATCTTTTCAAGAATGAACTGTACTACTATACTGTATTTTGAGCACCAGCTGTCAGTAGAGCTCACAGATTACTGCACCTGTACATAGCCCATCTATAATTTAGCCCAAACAACTACCTCTTCCCCTACTGTATTTATTTATTTATTTATATATTTTGCTCCTTTGCACCTCATTATTTCTATTTTTACTTTGCACATTCTTCCACTGCAAATCTACCATTCCAGTGTTTTACTTGCTATGTTGTATTTACTTCGCCACCATGGCCTTTTTTGCCTTTACCTCCCTTATCTCACCTCATTTGCTCACATTGTATATAGACTTATTTTTCTACTGTATCATTAACTGTATGTTTGTTTTACTCCATGTGTAAGTCTGTGTTGTTGTATGTGTTGAACTGCTTTGCTTAATCTGGGCCAGGTCGCAATTGTAAATGAGAACTTGTTCTCAACTTGCCTATCTGGTTAAATAAAGGTGAAATAAAAAAATAAAAATAAAAAATGATTATACTGTATTATATGGATTGGAATTACACACCTCATTCAAACCATGATAAAGTTGGGACAGAACATGCAATTCCAGTGCAGCACATGCGGCCTACAAAGTTACAAGTACAGGCTAGAAAATTTGAATTGGACTAAAATTGAATGAATAAAATGTATGTTTATTAGTCACATGCTTTGTAAACAACAGGTCTAGACTAACAGTGAAATGTTTACTTACAGGCCCTTCCTGACAATGCAGAGAAAAAAAAGAGAAATAATATAAAAATAATAACATCAGGAATAAATACACAATGAGTAATGATAACTTGGCTATATACACGAGGTACCACTACTATGTCAATGTGCAGGTGCACGAGGTAATTGAGGTAGATATGTATATATAGGTATGGATAAAGAGAAGGAGAAGCTGTTGGGGTCCTTTTTCTTCCATACTTAGTGCACCGGTATCGCTTGCCATGTGGTAGCAGAGAGAACAGTCTATGACTTGAGTAGCTAGAGACCATTTTTAGGGCCTTCCTCTGACACCTTCTGGTATAGAGTACCTGGATGGCAGGGAGCTTGGCCCCAGTTATGCACTGGGCTGTACGCACTACCCCCTG
The DNA here is from genome assembly GCF_013265735.2 of Oncorhynchus mykiss. Lineage (NCBI taxonomy): Eukaryota > Metazoa > Chordata > Actinopteri > Salmoniformes > Salmonidae > Oncorhynchus > Oncorhynchus mykiss. Next base: position 41,405,375 of record NC_048577.1, on the reverse strand, counting down.
TAGCCCCTTGCGGTCAGATGCCAAGCAGATGCCTTATCAAGCAGGGGTATAGACAGTCGAGATGCTCTCAATGGTGCAGCTGTAGAACTTTTTGAGGATCTGAGGGCCCATGCGTTGTTGTGCCTTCTTCACGACTGTGTTGGTGTGTGTGGACCATGATAATTTCTTAGTGATGTGGAAACGGAGGAAATTTAAGCTCTTGACCTGCTCCACTACAACCCTCCATTTCCTGTAGTCCATGATCAGCTCATTTGTCTTGCTGACAAAGGGGTGGTTGGCCTGGCACCACACAACCAAGTCACTGACCTCCTCCCTATAAGTTGTCTCATCGTCGTTGGTGATCAGGCTAACCACCGTTGTGTTGTCAGCAAACTTAATGATTGTGTTGGAGTCGAGCGTGGCCACGCAGCCGTGGATGAACAGGGAGTATGAGAGGGGACTAAGCACGCACCTCTGAGGGGACCCAGTGTTCAGGGTCAGTGTGGCAGATGTGTTGTTGCCTACCCTCACCATCTAGGGGCGGCCCATCAGGAAGTCCAGGATCCAGTTGCAGAGGGAGGTGTTCACTCCCAGGGTCCCTATCAAATCAACTCAAATCAAATGTATTTGTCACATACACATGGTTAGCAGAAGTTAATGCGAGTGTAGCGAAATGCTTGTAGAGGAGATCTGCATGGAGGAATGAGCCAAAATACCAGCAACAGTGTGTGAAAACCTTGTGAAGACTTACAGAAAATGTTTGACCTCTGTCAGTGCCAACAAAGGGTATATAACAAAGTATTGAGATAAACTTTTGTTATTGACCAAATACTTATTTTCCACCATAATTTGCAAATAAATTCATTAAAAATCCTACAATGTGATTTTCTGGATTTTTTTTCTAATTTTGTCTGTCATAGTTGAAGTATACCTATGATGAAAATTGCAGGCCTCTCTCATCTTTTTAAGTGGGAGAACTTGCACAATTGGTGGCTGACTAAATACTTTTTTGCCCCACTGTACAAATGAGATGAGTAATGTAGGGTATGTAAACATTATATTAAGTAGCATTGTTTAAATTGGCTAGTGATATATTTTACATCAATTCCCATTATTAAAGTGGCTGGAGTTGAGTCAGTGTGTTGGCAGCAGCCACTCAATGTTAGTGGTGGCTGTTTAACAGTCTGATGGCCTTGAGATAGAAGCTGTTTTTCAGTCTCTCGGTCCCTGCTTTAATGCCCTTGTACTGACCTCGCCTTCTGGATGATAGCGGGGTGAACAGGCAGTGGCTCGGGTGGTTGTTGTCCTTGATGATCTTTAGCGGGGTGCTCCCTCTGCTGTTTCCTGAATTCCACAATCATCTCCTTTGTTTTATTGACGTTGAGTGTGAGGTTACTTTCCTGACACCACACTCTGAGGGCCCTCACCTCCTCCCTGTAGGCCGTCTCGTCGTTGTTGGTAATCAAGCCTACCACTGTAGTGTGGTCCGCAAACTTGATGATTGAGTTGGGGGCGTGCATGGCCACGCAGTCGTGGGTGAACAGGGAGTACAAGGAGAGGGCTCAGAATGCTCCCTTGTGGGGATTAGTGTTGAGAATCAGCGGGATGGAGATGTTGTTACCTACCCTCACCACCTGGGGGCGGCCCGTCATGAAGTCCAGTACCCAGTTGCACAGGGCGGGGTCGAGACCCGGGGTTTCGAGTTTGATGACGAGTTTGGAAGGTACTATAGTGTTACATGCTGAGCTGTAGTCGATGAACAGCATTCTCACATAGGTATTCCTCTTGTCCAGATGGGTTAGGGCAGTATGGTTGAGATTTGCTTCACGGAAACATGGCTCACTCGAGACACGCTATCGGAGTTGGTACAGCCAGCTGGTTTCTTCACGCATCGCACCGACAGAAACAAGCATCTTTCTGGTAAGGCTATGCCTTATGATTAACGAGATGTGGTGTGATCATAACAACATACAGGAACTCAAGTCCTTCTGTTCACCTGACTTAGAATTCCTCACAACCAAATGTCGACCGCATTATCTACCAAGAGAATTCTCTTCGATTATAATCACAGCTGCATATATTCCCCCCAAGCAGACACATTGATGGCCCTGAACGAACTTCATTTGACTCTATGTAAACTGGAAACCATATATCCTGGGGCTGCATTCATTGTAGCTGGGGATTTTAACAAGGCCAATCTGAAAACAAGACCCTCTAAATTCTATCAGCGTATCGATTGTGCAACCAGGGCTGGTAAAACCGTGGATCATTGTTATTCTAACTTCCGCGACGCATATAAGGCCCTCTCCTGCCCTCCCTTCGGAAAAGCTGACCACGACTCCATTTTGCTGCTTCCAGCCTATAGGCAGAGACTAAAACAGGAAGCTCCCGCACTCAGGTCTGTTCAATCGCTGGTCCGACCAATCTGATTCCACGCTTCAAGATTGCTTCAATCACGTGGACTGGGATATGTTCCGTATTGCGTCAAACAACAACATTGACGAATACGCTGATTCGGTGAACAAGTTTATTAGCAAGTGCATCGGCGATGTCGTACCCACAGCTACTATTAATACATTCCCAAACCAGAAACCGTGGATTGATGGCAGCATTCGCGCGACACTGAAAGCGCGAACCACTGCTTTTAATCAGGGCAAGGTGACCGGAAACATGACCGAATACAAACAGTGTAGCTATTCCCTCCGCAAGGCAATCAAACAAGCTAAGCGTCAGTATAGAGACAAAGTAGAGTCTCAATTCAACGGGTCAGACACAAGAGGTGTCAGGGTCTACAGTCAATCATGGATTACAAAAAGAAAACCAGCCCCCGTCGCGGACCAGGATGTCTTGCTCCCAGACAGGCTTTGAGGACAATACAGTGCCACTGACACGGCCCTCTACCAAAACCTTCTACCAAGACTCTCCTTCACTGCAGCTGGCGTGAGGAAATTGAAACGTGTTAACCCTCGCAAGGCTGCAGGCCCAGATGGCATCCCCAGCCGCGTCCTCAGAGCATGCGCAGACCAGCTGGCTGGTGTGTTTACGGACATATTCAATCAATCCTTATCCCAGTCTGCTTTCCCCACATGCTTCAAGAGGGCCACCATTGTTCCTGTTCCCAAGAAAGCTAAGGTAACTAAGCTAAACGACTGCCGCCCCGTAGCACTCACTTCCGTCATCATGAAGTGCTTTGAGAGACTAGTTAAGGACCATATCACCTCCACCCTACCTGACACCCTAGACCCACTTCAATTTGCTTACCGCCCCAATAGGTCCATCGACGATGCAATCGCAACCACACTGCACACTGCCCTAACCCATCTGGACAAGAGGAATACCTATGTGAGAACGCTGTTCATCGACTATAGCTCAGCATTTAACACCATAGTACCCTCCAAACTCGTCATCAAGCTCGAGACCCTGGGTCTTGACCCCGCCCTTGCAACTGGGTACTGGACTTCCTGACGGGCCGCCCCCAGGTGGTGAGGGTAGGTAACAACATCTCCACTCCACTGATCCTCAACACTGGGGCCCCACAAGGGTGCATTCTGAGCCCTCTCCTTGTACTCCCTGTTCACCCACGACTGCGTGGCCATGCACGCCTCCAACTCAATCATCAAGTTTGCAGACGACACTACAGTGGTAGGCTTGATTACCAACAATGACGAGACGGCCTAAAGGGAGGAGGTGAGGGCCCTCGGAATGTGGTGTCAGGAAATTAACCTCACACTCAACGTCTACAAAACAAAGGAGATGATCGTGGACTTCAGGAAACAGCAGAGGGAGCACTCCCCTATCCACATCAACGGGACAGTAGTGGAGAGGGTAGTAAGTTTTAAGTTCCTCGGCGTACACATCACGGACAAACTGAATTGGTCCACCCACACAGACAGCGTGGCCTCTTCAACCTCAGGAGATTGAAGAAATTCGGCTTGTCACCAAAAGCACTCACAAACTTCTACAGACGCACAATCGAGAGCATCCTGTCGGGCAGCATCACCGCCTGGTACGGCAACTGCTCCGCCCACAACCGTAAGGCTCTCCAGAGGGTAGTAAGGTCTGCACAATGCATCACCGGGGGCAAACTACCTGCCCTCCAGGACACCTACACCACCCGATGTCACAGGAAGGCCATAAAGATCATCAAGGATAACAACCACCCGAGCCACTGCCTGTTCACCCCGCTATCATCCAAAAGGCAAGGTCAGTACAGGTGCATCAAAGCAGGGACCGAGAGACTGAAAAACAGCTTCTATCTCAAGGCCCGTTTTGACCCCGTTTTCTCCCCAATTTCGTGGTATCCAATTGTTTTTAGTAGCTACTGTCTTGTCTCATCGCTACAACTCCCGTACGGGCTCGGGAGAGACGAAGGTTGAAAGTCATGCGTCTTCCAATACACAATCCAACCAAGCTGCACTGCTTCTTAACACAGCGCGCATCCAACCCGGAAGCCAGCCGCACCAATGTGTTGGAGGAAACACCGTGCACCTGGCAACCTTGGTTAGCGTGCACTAGGCTCGGCCCGCCACAGGAGTCGCTGGTGCGCAATGAGACAATGACATCCCTACCGGCCAACCCCTCCCTAACCTGGGCGACGCTAGGCCAATTGTGCGTCGCCCCACGAACCTCCCGGTCGCGGCTGGTTACGACAGAGCCTGCGCGCAAACCCATAGTCTCTGATGGCACAGCTGGCGCTGCAGTACAGCGCCCTTAACCACTGCTCCACCTGGGAGGCCGGCCATCAGACTGTTAAACAGCCACCACTAACATTGAGTGGTTGCTGCCAACATACTGACTCAACTCCAGCCACTTTAACAATGGAAAAATTGATGGAAAAATGTATCACTAGCCACTTTAAACAATACCACTTCATATAATGTTTCCATACCCTACATTACTAATCTCATATGTATATACTGTACTCGATACCATCTACTGCATCTTGCCTATGCCGTTCTGTACCATCACTCATTCATATATCTTTATGTACATATTCTTTATCCCTTTACACTTGTGTGTATAAGGTAGTAGTTTTGGAATTGTGAGATTACTCGTTGGTTATTACTGCATTGTCGGAACTAGAAGCACAAGCATTTCGCTACACTCGCATTAACATCTGCTAACCATGTGTATGTGACAAATACAATTTGATTTGATTTGATTTAGAGACACACACCTTCCCCCTTAACCTTACCCAACGCTGAAGGGGTGGGAGTTAGGGAGTGGAGGAGAACTCTAGGAAATGATTAAGGAGAAGGGTGAAACTTGGCAGGTGAAATGGGTGTGTTTTTGGCTCTCAGTCAGAGAGAGTAAGGCAGGTAGTATGCGTGTGTGTGTACCTGTTTGATTATCTACACCTGTCTCCGCTTGTTGGCTCTCTGCTTTTCACAGATATCTGAGTTCGGTGTCTAGCAGCAAAAACCAGTAACACGGGGAATGCTTCAGTTCAGAGTAGGGGGAGGATCACTGCAATTCAGCCCCAGTGTGTCCTTAAGAAAAACAAGTGTATCATGTGTCACCAGTAGGGCGGCGCCAACAGGTCGGGTTACCCCCTCCCAGTCTGGTACAATAAGAAATCTGCCTCTATCTCTATGAGCAGAGTGATAATTGTAGAACAGAGACTTGGCCCTCTAATCACAATCACACATTTCACAGTGACTGGTAGGGGACATGGGGCTTTGGAGAAAGGGAAGAAGCGGAACAGAGCGATATGGTGGTTGGCTCAGTTTGTCCTCCATCTGGAAATTCCTACTAAATTGTTTATTTTCCCCATGAGGAGAGAGAGGGGCAGACCGGACAACAAACATGTTTTCATAATGACAATACCCGTTCTGTCTCTGTTTAACAACTTTTGTTTGTCGTCACATGTTGGATGGGTTGACCAGAATGGGACAGAATTCCTTTTGTATTTCCTGGACCCGAATAATTTGATGATTCTGGCTCTGAACAGACCTCCTGCTCATTCAACGGTTTGGGGAATGAGGGATGACCTATTCGTCTCATTGAATGGGTGACCCTCAGGAGTTTGTTTGAGATTAGAGCACACAATGGAGTGGTGTACATTAACAGAACTGCATGTATGTGCATGTGTGTGTTTACATATCTTGCATTACTCATCTCATATGTATATACGGCTTTCTATACTATTCTACTGTATCTTAGTCTGTTCCATTCTGACATCGCTCGTCCATATATATATAATTCTGTCTTAATTCCTTCCTACTTAGATTTGTATGTATTGGGTATATGTTGTGTAATTTGTTAGATATTACTTGTTAGATATTACTGCACTGTCGGAGCTAGAAGCACCCGCAATGACATCTACTAATTAAAAAATATACATATATTTTTTACCTTTATTTAACCAGGTAGGCTAGTTGAGAACGAGTTCTCATTTACAACTGCAACCTGGCCAACACAAAGAAAAGCAGTGCGACACAAACAACAACACAGCGTTACACATGGAATAAACAAGCATACCGCACAAGAAAAAAAAAGTCTATATACAGTGTGTGCAAATGGCACGAGCAGGTAAGGCAGGGTAGCCTAGTGGTTAGATTGTTGGACTAGTAACCGGAAGGTTGCAAGTTCAAACCCCCGAGCTGACGAGGTGCAAATATGTCATTCTGCCCCTGAACAGGCAGTTAACCTACTGTTCCTAGTCTGTCATTGAAAATAACAACTGACTTGCCTAGTTAAATAAAGGCAAAAAAATTAATAGGCCATAGGATGGGCTATTTATAGATGTGCATCGATCGGTTAGCTGTTTAGATGGCTGATCTTTAAAGTTAGTGAGGGGTTATATAAGTTTCCAGCTTCAGCGATTTTTGCAATTTGTTCCAGTCAGCAGAAAACTGTAAGGAAAGGCGGCCAAAGTAGGTGTTGGCTTTGGGGATGACCAGTGAGATATACTTGTGTGTTACACACGCTCCAGCAAAATAGCCCAGCAAAAAAACATTTTCTCTTTCTCTTCTATGGCCTATTTCTTTTTTTACCTTTATTTAACTGGGCAAGTCAGTTGTTATTTTCAATGACAGGGTGTTGTTATCGAGACCGGTGAGCTGAGATAAGGCAGAGCTTTACCTAGCAAAGGCTTATAGATGACCTGGAGCCAGTGGGTCTATCGACGAATATGTAACGACCAGCTGATTAGAGCATACAGGTCGCAGTGTATGTGACAAATAACATTTGCTTTGATTTGACGTGCATGTGTGTGATTGTGTGTGATAGACAGTGGGCCTCAGAGCAACTCTTTGTGTTTGCCCTCATGGCCCAGTGGCCTCTCCTGCCCTTCCATGACCAGAGGCAGCCGGGGACAACTACAGGGCTCTCCTGCACTACCGTAACCAGAGCCAGCCGGGGAGAACTACAGGGCTCTCCTGGGTTTTATGCTGACTGTTAGGACTCATAGTTCCCATCTGTGCTAAGAATGGATTTTTTCAACGTGTAATATTTTTATTGTTACAATTTTATAACAGCTCATGCTTGTGCTGAACTTGTGAGATGGTACTTGTGAAGGGAGAAAACTTGATCCCGTATCTATCAACCTGTTATAATCATGGAAAATCCATGATGTCATAAAGGAGAGGTGATCATAGCATCAGAACGGATTGATTCTAATTCTATGGAATACAACTTGTTTGCGGTCTTCTGTGACTATCATGACAACTAGTGCAAAAAATCTATGCAGTTACATAACGGGATATAATTTGTTTTACCATATATCATATCGTATCGTATTGTTTTGAAAGTGTCGCAATATTATTTTTGCGCTAGTTGACTGTACCAGCAACAAAACTCAATTTTTCCTTCATAGGTATTTCTCCATCTTCTTTTTATTTTTTTATTCTTTTTTTACCCCCTTTTCTCCCCAATTTTGTGTATCCAATTATTAGTAGTTACTATCATGTCTCATCGCTACAACTACCGTACGGGCTCGGGAGAGACGAAGGTCGAAAGCCATGCATCCTCCGAAACACAACCCAACCAAACCGCACTGCTTCTTAACACAGCGCGCATCCAACCTGGAAGCGAGCCACACCAATGTGTCAGAGGAAACACCGTGCACCTGGCGACCTGGTTAGCGTGCACTGCACCCGGCCCGCCACGGGAGTCCCTAGTGTGCGATGAGACAAGGATATCCCTACCGGCCAAACCCTCCCTAACCCGGACTCCAAGGCGTCCCACAGTTGTGTCAAGTTGGCTAGATGTCCTTTGGGTGTGGACCATTCTCGATACACACGGGATACTGTTGAGCATGAAAAACCCAGCAGCGTTGCAGTTCTTGACACAAACCAGTGTGCCTGGCACCTATTACCATACTCCGATCAAAGGGACTTCAATCTTTTGTCTTTCCCATTCACCCTTTGAATGGCACACATACACAATCCATGTCTCAACTGTCTGGCATAAACATTCTTTAACCTGTCTCCTCCCCTTCATCTACACTTATTGAAGTGGATTTAACAAGTGAAATCAATAAGAGATCATAGCTTTCTGGTCAGTCTATGTGTTACGCGGAGTGGAACAGGGGAACCCGAGAGCAGACTCAGACAAGGAGACTGGGATGAAGTAACCAAGGTATTTATTGAAACACAGGGGGAGATGGAGTGCAGGTCAGGGGAAGCTTGGGCGGGTTGCAGGAAACCAGGTGGAGAGGCTGAGGCTGGAGCGAGAGGGGTTGAGACAGGGCAAGCAGGTCCGGAGGGGAATCCAATGGAGTAGTAGTGTGGCGAATCCAGGACAGAGTAGCAGGATGAAGAGACGTGGGACTGAAGACAGGGACCAGAGTCAGAGCGGGCAGAATGAGCAGATATTCCAATCTGGCAGCGTGGAAGTGGCAGGGCTGTGTATTTGTAGAGGTCTTGATTATGGAACAGGTTGGAGCTGGTGGGGATCTGCTCTGACTCCAGCACACCTGTCTCCGCCCACATAATCACACACACACACCCAGAGAGGGAGAGGGAGAGAGTACTGGGGGAGAGGCGGCAGGTCAAGGAGACACAGGATGAGCAGTAGAGGGCGTTGCAGGAGCAGATGTGACAATGTGTCATGGTAAGAGTTCATAATGTTTTGAACACTCAGTGTATGGTGAGCAATATGTTAGGAATATCGAATCGCAATACATATAGAATCGGCCAAATAGATGTCAATGTTTGGGCTCTTGGAAGGTTGGATCCCTTGCTGACTATTAATCTCAATACTCTACTCCTCTGTGGCTCAGTCGGCAGAGCATGGCACATGCAACTTTAAGTTGGAGATAGCCCCAATGGTGCTGCCCGTGCTGTGACAGACTTAATAATGGCACAGACACAAACATGAGACCTCAATATATCTCTATGGTTTCAGTTGTTTTGGTTGTGACCGTTTCGGTTTGGACAATTTGGACTTATTTTGGACTTTAAAGAAGCCCCGTAGCTAACACATTACTGGTTAACTTTCATTTGGACAGATACTTTATATATTTCTTGATATATCAGATGTTTGGTGGTGACTCTTCTTAAAAATACATTAAGATTGACCAACTTGCTCACTAATTTTCTCCAAAATGTTTGCAGATGGACTACTCACCATGTGGCCATAGTGGAGAAGGCTGTAATCACCTGGTGATGTTTGTAGGGTTGTGGATTATTAAGGCACATTCATTTTGCAGTCTCTTAAAGTGTGTGTTTCGGTAGTGACAGCAAAAGTGGAGACTTTTTTCAGAGAAAGATGTTTTAAAATAAACAAAACAAATAATTTGATCAGTATCTTTCAATGTAATAATAGAACAACTCAATATGTTCTATTGAAATAATAGTGTCCATTTTTTTTTTTTACAAAAATCATTCATTGCCTTATTTTCAAACATAAAGTTTAGGAGTCAGGGTTTGGGACAGTCACCTCACAATATAAATAGGTGTGTAAACAATGACTTTGTACCACACAGAACAAAAATATAAACACAACATGTAAAGTGTGTTTCATGTTTCATGAGCTGAATTAAAAGTTTGCAGAAATGTTCCATATGCACAAAAAGCTTATTTCTCTCAAATTCTGAGCACAAATATGCTTAAATCCCTGTTAGTGAGCATTTGTAAGGGACAATAAAAGGCCACTCTAAAATGTTCAGTTTTGTCACACAACACAATGCGACAGAATTCTCAAGTTTTGAGATTGGCATACTGACTGCAGGAATGTCCAACAGACCTGTTGCCAGAAAATGTCATGTTAATTTCTCTACCATAAGCCGCCACCAACATAATTTTTGAGAAATTGGCAGCACGTCCAACTGGCCTCACAACCACAGACCATGTGTATGGTGTAGTGTGTGCGAGTGGTTTGCTGATGTCTATGTTGTGAACAGAGTGCCCCATTGTGGCGGTGGGGTTATGGTATGAGCAGGCATATGGAGAATGAACACCATTGCATTTTATCGATGGCAATTTGAACGCACAAAAAACAGGACGAGACCCTGAGATCAATTGTAAGGCACATTTTTTTAAAGATATCTGTGACCAACAGATCTGTATCTCAGTCATGTGAAATCCATAGATTAGGGCCTAATGAATTTATTTCAATTGATTGATTTCCTTATATGAGCTGTAACTCAGTGAACTCAATGAAATTGTTGCATGTTGCGTTTATATTTTAGTTCGGTATATATTAATTGAACAATATGTTTGTTATTGCATTGGATTGAATTTGAACATATCATGATGTTAATGAATGTCCTGAGTTTGGAGACAACTGTTTTTTTAATTGTTTTTTGGGGGTGGTACAGCAATTTACACCACTTCTGTAGAATCATCCAGGTAACAAAAAATCTAAACCTGTTTCACAAGTAATAACATAACACAGATGTGTAGTTGAATCAAACATGGAAGTAGAAAGGTTGAAAGGAGCCCTGCACACTGTCCATCTCTCTCTTTAGCCAGACAGACTAGTCAGTGTTAGTCATGACTTTTATCAGTTTTACATTGATGACCTCAACCTCTGTGCCAAGAATAGACTTTTCCCACATTTATAATATCTTTGTTGTTAAGTTTTCATTATATAAAAATCTTTGCGCATCAGTTGGCAGCTAATGGATATGTCCTGTCATGCTTTCAGCTGAACTCACTATATTGATGACACTTGTATACTGTGAATGGAGAAATTATCCCACATAGATATCTAAACCAATCATCAACTTGACCATATTAGTAGTGATGTCATAAAGGAGGGTTGACCATATCGTTTAAATTAATTCTGTTCTATTGATTCTATGGGGCAGGACTTGTTGGCAGCCGTCTGTGACATCATAATCCACTGTATGGCACTACCATGACAACTTAATTCCAATTCTGAACCTCATAACTCATCTTTCTGTCTAGAGAGTGGTTGATTTTGACATTTTTGCTGAGTTTACTCCTTGCACTTGCGATGGCTTTGAAGTGTAGTACTGTTGTTTTGTTGGTGACTCTTTACATGGTGGCGTTACACGCTGGACTCCCTGACAGACTCCCAAGCGAGGTGCTTCGGGACACCCTGTTACCCCCCATGATCCCTAAGGAGTGGGCCGCCACCCCTCAACTCCAGACCGACACTTACACGATTCTGAATATCCTGTACAAACGACACTTGGCAACTGAAGAGAACACGACCACCACCAAGACCGGACAGATTTTGACCCAGACAACCCAAACTGATGCTACACCTAGCTTTGAATTCCTGAGGACCCGTGTGGCTGACCTCCAGACTTTGGAGAATGCTGGTGTGAGTGAGATTGTCTGGAGGAGGCTGATTCGATTGATTAATGAGACTGAAGACCAAAAGCTGGAGACAGCAGGTTCTGTGATGTTGGGTCTCTCCTGTGTGCTGGGAGGACTGGGACTGCTACTGAAGATCAGCTTGAAAGGCCTTATGCTGGTAAAGTGATGAGAAGGGGCACTGGGGCTAGGAGGGGGTCTGAGAAAGGCTTTGGGAAAACACCACAATGTTATACTTGTATTTTACCTGAAATATGATTATGTTGTCCTACAGAGACTAATGGCCTAAAGTCATCAAAGGCGAGTGTGCGAGGCGTGTGTGATTTATTTTAGAATGCATTGTTTCGAATTATAATGACCCAACTGAAGCCAGGCAGGTGGGTGGGTTGTCCGATTTGATGCCTCGCTTAACTAGAACTTGTCTCTATTTTTGTTTCGCTTGCGCTGTAGACACACAAAACCATACTTAATTAAAACATTTGAATTGGAAGAGGTAGCTAATAGTTGAGGCTTTACCATACATGCTAAATTAGACCAATTCATCCACTTATGGAAACACAACATTGCTTTCAACAAAGATGATTGGAGATATGGACCATTCTGCTAGCATTCAGTCACTGCTCTGCCTGTCCTTTCCACCCGTCTTGCTCTGCCTGTCCTTTCCACCCGCCTTGCTCTGCCTGTCCTTTCCACCCGCCTTGCTCTGCCTGTTCTTTCCACCCGCCTTGCTCTGCCTGTCCTTTCCACCCGCCTTGCTCTGCCTGTCCTTTCCACCCGCCTTGCTCTGCCTGTCCTTTCCACCCGCCTTGCTCTGCCTGTCCTTTCCACCCGCCTTGCTCTGCCTGTCCTTTCCACCCGCCTTGCTCTGCCTGTCCTTTCCACCCGCCTTACTCTGCTTGCTCCACCGCCTGCTTCTGGTGAGTTTTTCACTTAAGAGCCATGTTTCTTTTTCCTCAGGCCATGGTTGCTTTGGAGCTTGATGTTGACCAGGACAAGATGAAGGGAGCTGGTCAGACAGACTCCTGTATTGATGCTGCATCTACTCCAGTGTTGACCTCCAAGAACAGTGGCTCTAACAAGAAGAGAGGCCGACTCTCCAAGAGGAGACACCACTGAATACCCTGCTGCAAATATGGGCCATTATTCTTTTTGCACTTGAAAAATGTTGATAAAGATTTAGCTTATTACTATACTTGCTGTTTCCGTTTCATAATTTCTCTCAATGCATATTTTTTGTAAAAGTTTAGTAGTTTTCAAAATAACCTCATTCAGCTGGGCACAAAAACAAGACAAGAGGTTGCTTTACAGTGGAGCATTAAGGAGAGTGGACCCACAAAACAGTGGGTAGGTAACAAAAACTGACACTGTGTATCCGCCCAAAAGGACATCTACTTTTATAGTGCAACGTTTCAGTCACATAGACCTTGGTCAAGCATCATTTAAGTGATATTGAGAATGAGGATGCAGAGGAGGTAGCCTACACAGCAGCTTGGCATTGTGGTTATCTGTCATCATGCCCTGAGTTCATAGTGAAGCACTCGACTAGACCTCAACTCCACTCACCCTCTCTCTCCCTCTTCCTTTTGTCTCGCTCACCTCTTTCTCGTCTCCTCTTTCGCGCCTTCTCTCTGAGGACATAGGGACGAGCATGACGTATTGGTCCTGATGGAACCGAGAAGGGGCCTGAACTGAACCAGAATTGACCCGGCGACAACCAAGACTAGACACTTTAGGAATGTGTCTGACGATGAGAATGCCAAAGAAAATGTTTAGACTGTGTGTTTGTGCATCAGTGTGAGTTGTGTGTATTTAGTGGCTTAGTAATTGCGACAGGGTCAAGACCAAGCCACATCATGTTGCCCCTGATTATATCGCAATTATGTTCTTGATTCTGAAACAAAAGTGCCCAACAATGGTTTGATAAGAATAATACCTTTTGTTTAATGAGACTTGCTGTAACTCCTGTGTTCAATCAATTAGTAAACAGGTCTTCTATTCAGCCTGGGGCACCCCATCCCTAATTTTCCCAAATCAGACTCCCCCGCCCCTCACTGCCCCCACCCCCACCCTGCAGCGTCCCCACATCGGGGCCTCGGCAACATTCAGAACACAGGCTCCACCCCCCCCCCCCCCCCCCCCCGGACTGACCCCCCCACCCATTTGATTGTGACTGACAGCGTCTTTGTTCCATTGTCCGTAGCTGTCGCCTCTGATGAAGACACACACACACACACACACACACACACACAGAGACCTATGTGGCTCCCCTCACTGCACAGTGCACAGAAAGACCTGGCTGCTACCGCTGTTGAAATACGTAGGGTACTGCTGATTAGGTCTACACATCCAGGATCCACTGGGTACCACCTCTACAGACAGGGACTCTACAGGCAGACCTGGGCTTCCTCTCTGTCTCTCTCTCTTTCCCTTCCTCTCACTCTCTTGGTTTCTGTGTCTCTCTGTCTCTCTCTCTCAGTGGACTGGGGGTCCAGGGCTGAGGGTCCGAGGCTGAGGGTGTGAGGGAGACAGCTGGTGAGGGAGGCTCTGGGGTGCAGTGGGGCCGTTTGTGAGGAGGAGGTTGTCATTAACAGGGCTCACCCCTCCTCAGGGATGGGAACCAGGTCATATTCTCTCACATGGCACAAAGCAGGGTGTATGTGGGGGGGGTTGGATGGGGAGCAGGCCATGACCTCTTTATATCCATCAACAGATCACCAGCTTGGTCCACACACACACACACTGCACACAAGCAGATGCAAAAGAACGCAGGCGCACACACACACAGACACTTAACAGCAGGACTAGGCCTATTGGCTATGAGTGTAAGGAGTCAGATCTCAGATTTCCATGGTCATTTGCAAACAAACTTTCTCTCACACACTATCATTCACTGGTTCTCCAGCTGAACCACACACAGAACAACTTTCAACACCAGTGGTTGGAAACATCCACTCAGACCCTAGAAAAACATTATCCAGTCCCGACCCACAGAGACAGTAACTTCAATGAACAATAACCTTAATCAAGACTTACAACCCCCCCCCCCCATCATATGGCTACAATGATCCCCATCCCTAGACAACAGTATAATACTCTCAACAGGTCTCCTGCTCATTGAGCTGTGTGTGCTGTGGCGTCTGTAGTGGAATCGCCACCCCAGCTGACGGTACAGCTAGAGAGAACACACAGTGATCTAGTGCCCCCAACGGGTTCACATAGAGTCCTGCAGGCCCAATGGAATCCATGCTCTCTGGAAACCCCACCAACGACATTGAGCTAAACGCCTCATCATTACAGCGCTGTTAAGAAAAGGGCTGTCTCTTTCAGAGTAAACCAAGAAGTTTATTTCTAAATCAATGAATTACTTTCAAAAATAAGATATTAACAATCTATCCATTCATGAACTTTTAAAAACCACACATTCAGCTTATAAAAAGATGCAGAAATAATATGATTAAACAGCAAAACAATACAATTATGAAGACATACATCAAATCAAATGTACAATGAAGGAATCTAGTAGATTCTTCGTAACTCAGAGCTAAATACTGCATTGTACTAAGAGTTTAGCAAGGCCTGAGTCTTAAGTTCATTGGGTGCTGCGTTACGCTTTCACTGTGATTGTAATGCTGT
This sequence comes from Oncorhynchus mykiss, assembly GCF_013265735.2. Lineage (NCBI taxonomy): Eukaryota > Metazoa > Chordata > Actinopteri > Salmoniformes > Salmonidae > Oncorhynchus > Oncorhynchus mykiss. The sequence goes on along the minus strand of NC_048577.1, from coordinate 41,390,034 downwards.
TGTTCGTTTGTTATTCTTTGTAACTGGTTAAGTTATGTGTGCTTTGTTTTTCCGTCCACAGACAGATAGACAGACAGATAGACAGATGGACAGACAGTGTCATTGCCCAGCAGCACCTCAAAAGACCGGGACGGAGGAGATGCCTGGCTGTGTTTGTGGGTAAGTTGTTTGTGTGTGATCATGTGTATGTATGAAGAGGGCCAGGAGTTTTTCCCGATCACATGATCTGACCAGAAAAAAACTCTTAGCCCCATGTATGAGGTCACACTGTACTGTCTGTGTTTGTGCAATTGTGCGTGTTGCCTGGCCAAAGCTTATCCTGGTTCTCTCTCAGCCTCTCTCCACGAGAACCTCATGCACCCTCCTTCCCCCAGGTGGTCCAGGTTTGGGTGTCAATAATTCAGCTACACCACTGTATATTTCTCATAGGGTGCATCCAAAATGGCACCCTATCCCTATATAATACACTACTTTTCACCCTGGTAGTGCACAATATAGGGAATAGGGTTTCATTTCAGACCCAGTCTCAGTTTGGTGAGATGGTGCGTCGGCGCAGGCAGCTGCAGGTCAGGCACTTAAGGATGCTCATGGTGATGTGCATGAGGGGGCCGAAGTTGAACAGCAGGTTGTAGAAGGTATTGACCGACAGGCCTCCTGTCTCGTCGGCGTACTTCATGGCCACGATGGGCGTGTACAGGCTGTTGGTCAGGTTCCTGAAGCGAGGGTTCCTTGACTCAATCACCTTCTTAGTACACTACATGGGAGAGAGAGAGAGAGAGAGAGAGAGAGAGAGAGAGAGAGAGAGAGATAGCACACCTTGAGTTTTGAGTTTCTTTCAAATACTTTGTGTTTTTTGGTCTGGAGTGCCAGATGGGATTGGATTTGCACTTTTGGGACTAATCCATTGGTTCCATTACACTAGGCAAACTCAAATCCCATGAACCAAAGGGTGACACAGGGAGGGGAGAGTGTTCACTAACCTTGGCGATGTCCTCTGGGGTCTGGCCCATGGCCTCAAAGATATCCTTGGAGGAGGGCAGGTAAACATCTTTAAAGTAGCGCACTGTGTCTGCATCAGCTCCTGGGTACTCCATCTTGGCCACGTCCTCCATCATCTTCGTCTCAAACTCAGTGTGCACCGGCCCTGGCTCAATCATGGATAAACTGACCGGAGAGAATAGAAGAAATCTTTATTAATCTATTACACAGTAACGATAATTCTTTAATTTTGCTGGCACGGTAACCAGGTAATTGAACGCCCACTGTGAGCGATACCAAGAGATGTAATGACAGAAACACAATAGGAGTGCAAGACAGACTGAGAGGAACTCACTGGACGTTGAACTTGAGCAGTTGGACAGCCATACTCTCACAGAAGCCCTCCATGGCGAACTTGGAGGCAGTGTAGACATCGTTGAACACCACACCTACAGGCAGAGCACCTCAGGGTCAGGAGGAATGGTAGTCAGAGAGCAGGACCGGAATCTACAGCTTTTACAGTTAGCCTGCTGGTCCAGATCTGTATGTGCGCTAGACAACCCCTCAATCATTGGCATGCCAGTCTTACCCTGTAGACCCATAACACTGCTCATGACCACGATGTGTCCCGCCCGCCTCTTCTTCATGTCAGGCATGACCTCTTTAATCATCCTCACCACGCCAAAGAAGTTGGTCTCAAACACCCTCTTCATGTCCTCCATACAGATGCTTTCCACGGGTCCCAACAAGCCCACACCTGCATTGTTGACTGAGGGGAGACTCAGAGATAGAGACAAGGGTTACAGACCTGTAGTTACACTACCGATGCTATACAGATACTACACTGTAGCCTTCTGTACAGACAACTATCTTTAAGGTTTAGAGCTGAGACTAGACTCTGGGATTAAAAATACAAATAAATTAAATAAAAATATAGGACAAAACACACATCACGACAAGAGAGACAACACAACACTACATACAGAGAGACCTAAGACAACAACATAGCATGGAAGCAACACATGAGAACACAGCATGGTAGCAACACAACATGGCAGCAGCACAACATGGTGGCAGCACAACATGGCAGCAGCACAACATGGTAGCAGCACAAAACAGGGTGCAAACATTATTGGGCACAGACAACAGCACCCCATTGGCAAGAAGGTAGAGACAACAATACATCATGCAAAGCAGCCACAACTGTCAGTAAGAGTGTCCATGATTGAGTCTTTGAATGAAGAGACTGAGATAAAACTGTCCAGTTTGAGTGTTTCTTGCAGCTCCTTCCAGTCCCTAGCTGCAGCGAACTGAAAAGACGAGCGACCCAGGGATGTGTGTGCTTTGGGGACCTTTAACAGAATGTGACTGGCAGAACGGGTGTTGTATGTGGAGGATGAGGGCTACAGTAGATATCTCAGATAGGGGGAAGTTAGGCCTAAGAGGGTTTTATACATAAATATCAACCAGTGGGTCTTGCGACGGGTATACAGAGATGACCAGTTTACAGAGGAGTATAGAGTGCAGTGATGTGTCCTATAAGGAGCATTGGTGGCAAATCTGATGTCCGAATGGTAAAGGACATCTAGAGCACCCTTACCTGCCGATCTATAAATTACGTCTCCGTAATCTAGCATAGGTAGGATGGTCATCTGAATCAGGGTTAGTTTGGCAGCTGGGGTGAAAGAGATTATGATAGAGGAAACCAAGTCTAAATTTAACTTTAGGCTGCAGCTTTGATATGTGCTGAGAGAAGGACAGTGCACCATCTAACCATACTCCCAAGTACATGTATGAGGTGACTACCTCAAGCTCTAAACCCTCAGAGATAGTAATAACACCTGTGGGGAGAGGTGCATTCTTCTTACCAAACCACATGACCTTTGTTTTGGAGGTGTTCAGAACAAGGTTAAGGGACACTAAGAAAGCTTTGTTGTGGAGCATTTAACACAACATCTGGGGAGGGGACAGCTGAGTATAAGACTGTATCATCTGCATATAAATGGATGAGAGAGCTTCCTACTGCCTGAGCTATGTTGTTGATGTAAATTGAGAAGAGCTTGGGGCCTAAGATTGAGCCTTAGGGTACTCCCTTGGTATCAGGCAGTGGCTGAGACAGCAGATGTTCTGACTTTATACACTGCAGGCCAAAGACCAGTCAGAGACACCAATATTCTGGTGAGCCGGCCTACAAGAATGGAATGGTATATTGTATAAAAATTAAATAAATAAAGGTTACATTTAATAAAATAAAAATAAGCTTTGGCCAGGTCAATAAAAATAGCAGCACAACATTGCTTAGAATCAAGGGCAATGGTGACATCATTGAGGACCTTTCAGGTTGCAGTAACACATCCACAACCTGAGCGGAAACCAGATTGCATACCAGAGAGAATACTATAGACATCAAGAAAGCCAGAATTTGTTCTCAATTGACTTGCATAGTTATATAAATGTTTGAATTGTATGAACACTAGTTTTGTGTCTTGAAATACTTTAGGGAAGAATGCATGATTTTTTTTCTGTGTGGGCACCCGAGTGGCGCAGCTGTCGAAAGCACTGCATCTCAGTGCAAGAGGCGTCACTACAGTCCCTGGTTTGAATCCAGGCTGTATCACATCCGGCCGCGATTGGGGGTCTCATCGAGTGGCGCACAATTGGCCCAGCGTCTTCCGGGTTTGGTTGGGGTAGGCTGTCATTGTAAATAATAATTTGTTCTTAACTGACTTGCCTAGTTAAATTAAAATGTAAACATTTAAAAACGAAATCAATTGGTCAGATAGTGATTGCACTATTTACTGTCACCACTAGGTGTCAGCACATGAATGAAATAAATAGAGAGGTGTGATGTAACAGTCTGCTGGGCTGTTTTTGTTGTATTAAGGGTAGAGGGGGTAGTGTCAGGGAGTGGAGGGTCAGGAGTGAACCTATGAATAGAAACAGTTTTCCTGGAAAATCAGTCCACCAGTTGAAACAGAGGTTAGAGTTTTAAGGCGTACATATACATATATATTTTTTTATATTGTGTTATTGACTGTACACTTGTTTATTCCATGTGTAACTCTGTGTTGTTGTTTGTGTCACACTGCTTAGCTCTATCTTGGCCCGGTCACAGTTGTAAATGAGAACTTGTTCTCAAGTAGCCTACCTGGATAAATACATTTTTAAAAAAAACATAGGCCTAGACCCTTCATATTCAACTCTGGACCTCGAAGCCAGTTCCACTGCATTTTTTCATTGTTCCTCCAGGAACCTATTTAGACCTGGGACACCAGGTGTGTGAAATTATTAAACAGGTAGAAAATAAAACACGCAGGCTTTGGACCTCATTGGGTAAGAGTTGAATACCTGTCACACCCTGACCATAGAGAGCCCTCAGGGTTAAGTGTTGTAGGTCAGGGCGTGACTTGGGGGTGTTCTAGTCTTTTCATTTCTATGTTGGTGCTCTTAGTATGGTTCCCAATCAGAGGCAGCTGATGTTCGTTGTCTCTAATTGGGGATCATACTTAAGGTGTCCCTGTTCCCACCTGCTTTGTGGTATATTGTTTTGGTTAGTGCATTGTGCGTGCATGTTTGTTATAAGTGTCACTATTAAATATAATGTGGAACTCTATACATGCTGCGCCTTGGTCCACTCATTTCAACAAACGTGACAATACCCCTGGCCTAGACGAATGCAGGATGAACGCATGGCCTGGAACACACACATTCACAAACCCACACACACGAAAAAGGCGAGGCTATTTGTCCCAAGGCTAGAGATCAGGTCATTGCCACACAAAAGGCCAGGGCAGGAGGTTTAGCTCGTTAGTTCCAGCCCTGTTAACTCACTGAGGATATCAATATGGCGGTCCTTGACACTGTTGATGCACTGCTTGACTGACTCATCACTGCACACGTCCAGAGGCAGCAGCATGAGGGTCTTCCCATACGCATCACCTGCTGTCTCCACCAGCTTATCCTTCTTCTTCAGGTCCCGCATGGTGGCAATGACTGGGAGAGAGAGAGAGAGAGAGAGAGAGAGAAAGAGAGAGAGAGAGAGAGAGAGAGAGAGAGAGAGAGAGAGAGAGGGAGAGAGAGAGAGAGAGAGAGAAAGAGAGAGAGAGAGAGAGAGAGAGAGAGAGAGAGAGAGAGAGAGAGAGAGCGAGAGAGAGAGAGAGAGAGAGAGAGAGAGAGAAAGAGAGAGAGAAAGAGAGAGAGGGAGAGAAAAGAGAGAGAGAGAGAGAGAGAGAGAGAGAGAGAGAGAGAGAGAGAGGCAGAGAGAGAGACAATGTTGATGCACTGCTTGACTGACTCTGTTACCACAAGAGAAGGGCAACCACTGAAGAACAAACACCATTGTAAATACAACCCATATTGCTTTAACTATTTGCACATCCTTACAACACTGTACATAGCTATAGTCTCTAATCCTTTGAAACTTGTGAGTGTAAAGTTTACTGTTCATTTTTGATAGTTTATTTCACTTTTGTTTATTGTCTATTTCACTTGCTTTGGCAATGTAAACATACACTACATGGCCAAACGTGTGTGGATTTGGCTATTTCAGCCACACCTGTCGCTGACAGGTGTATAAATACAAGCACACAGCCATGCAATCTCCATAGACAAACATTGGCAGTAGAATGGCCCGTACTGAAGAGCTCAGTGAATTTCAAAGTGATACCGTCATAGGATGCCACTTTTCCAACAAATTAGTTTGTCAAATTTCTGCCCTGCTAGACCTGCCCGGTCAACTTTAAGTGCTGTTATTGTGCAGCGGAAACATCTAGGAGCAAAAACGTCTCAGCTACAAAGTGGTAGGCTAATCAAGCTCGCAGAACAGGACTGACAAGTGCTGAAGGACATAGCTCGTAAAAATCGACTGTCCTCAGTTGCAACATTCACTACCGAGTTACAAACGGACTCTGGAAGCAACGTCAGCACAAGAATTGTTCGTTGTGAGCTTCATGAAATCCATGACCAAGCAGCCGCAGACAAGCCTAAGATCACCATGCACAATGCCAAGCGTCAGCTGGAGAGGTGTAAAGCTCGCCGCCATTCGACTCTGGAAATAAGTTCTCTGGAGTGATGAATCACTCTGCACCATCTGGCAGTCCAACGGACGAATCTGGGTTTGGCAGATGCCAAGAGAACGCTACCTGCCCAAATGCAACGTGACAACTGGAAAGTTTGGTGGAGGAGGAATACTGGTCTGGGCTGTTTTTCATGGTTCAGGCTAAGCCCCTTAGTTCCAGTGAAGGGAAATCTTAACGCTACAGCATACAATGACATTCTAGATGATTCTGTGCTTCCAACTTTGTGGCAACAGTTTGGAGAAGGTCCTGTTCTGTTTCAGCAGGACAATGAACCAGTGCATGGTTTGTTGAGATCCGTGTGGAAGAACTTGACTGCCCTGCACAGAGCCCTGACCTCAACCCTATCAAACACCTTTGGGATGAATTGGATTGCCAACTGTAAACCAGGCCTAATCTCCCAACATCACTGCACGAACTCACTAATGCTCTTGTGGCTGAATGGAAGCAGCAATGTTTCAACATCTAGTGGAAAGCAGCTTCAGCAAAGGGGGACTAACTCCATATTAATGCCCATGATTTTGGAATGAGATGATTGACGAGCAGGTCTCCACATACTTTTAGCCATGCAGTGTGTTTCCCATACCAATAAAGCCCTTTGAATTGAATTGAGAGAGGGACAGAGAGATATGTGCACACTGCTCACAAAATGAGGTGGAAACGGAGCTGCACTTCCTAACCTCCTGCCCAATGTATGACCATATTAGAGACACATATTTCCCTCAGATTACACAGATCCACAAAGAATTTGAAAACAAACCCAATTTTGATAAACTCCCATATCTACTGGGTGAAATCCCACAGTGTGCCATCACAGCAGCAAGATCTGTGACCTGTTGCCACAAGAAAAGGGCAACCAGTGAAGAACAAACACCATTGTAAATGCAACCCTTATTTATGCTTATTTATTTTCCCTTGTGTACTTTAACCATTTGTACATTGTTACAACACTGTATATATACATAATATGACATTTGTAATGTCTTTATTGTTTTGAAACCTCTGTATGTGTAATGTTTACTGTTAATTTTCATTGTTTATTTCACGTTTGTATATTATCTACCTCACTTGCTTTGGCAATGTTAACGCATGTTTCCCATGCCAAAAAAGCCCCTTAAATTGAATTGAATTGAGAGAGAGAAACAGAGAGAGAGCAATATATCTGAGATACAGTATATAAGACTACATGGAACAGACTGATGACTGACCCACTGACACATAGATAAGCAGATATAGTAGACTTGCACACAGACAGACAGACAGGCAGGCAGGCAGACAGACAGACAGACAGACAGACAGACAGACAGACAGACAGACAGACAGACAGACAGACAGACAGACAGACAGACAGACAGACAGACTATGGGTCTGGGTCTATTCCACGTCCATCCGCTTGAGTCACACTATTGATTCCCTTTGAACTCTGGACCTGGGAGACATGAACCTACATAGAGTAACAAACAGTATCTACCATCTACAGTATGTACAGAAAGGTTTTCCACATCTTGAGACTTGACATTCTCCATTCCAATTTTACAGTGAGGTCAACCACCTCTGTGTTTATTGATGAGCTCTAACACAGAGATAGAGCGACAACAGTCTTACACAATAGAGATCAATGGTGGAAATCAACAGCTCTAATCAGGCACTGATCTGAAGACCTGCTGTCCTTGATGAATGAAGACATCCTCTTATCTCATCTGGTTCTGTAACCTCTGACCCCAAAACCCCAATGACAATCCAGTATCTATGGAGTGAGTGGAAGAGCATGGGATAATGGTGTGTGACTAGAATAAGCACTGCTCATATCTGCTTTACTAGTGAGGGTGTGGAAGTGCTAGTACTCAGTGCCAGCTTCGACTGCATACTGTCTGCCGAAGGGCACGTGTTGTACACCTATGAGTAAGATCTTCATGATGAGAGAATTGGGTGTCTGTAAAGCAACAGAGAGATGTATGAGTTTCAACAGAACAACAGTTGCATTGTTCCTTCAGTTGTTGTTGGTTTTATTCTTGGGCAAAAGTTTAGTAAACATTCTTGAATGGAACCACACTGCCCTGAATTTGGGATTGTTGAGGTTTCTCGGTAGTTGGCAAATGTCACTGCTACCAATTAATACTCAGAATAACGGCGCACTATTTAATCTGGATTTTCCTCCTGATCTTTCAGAGAGAACAGATCATGTTATTTTCTGCAATGTGGCCTCTCTCTTGTTCTTGGAAGCAGGTCACAGTTCAACGAGAATGATTCAACCCTGAGTACTGTTGAGGGAGCTGTTAATCGCTTCTGTTTGCGCTCCTCTATTTCACGGCAATAAATCTCAAGACCTCACTACCCTCAAAGAAAGAACAATTCTACGTAACCCTAGACTGACATTAATGATGGGATGTCTGTAGCTGGAAAGTGGATGACAAACGAACAATGTCCGCGACGAGCCCCGAGCTCAGCTCCGATGAAGACTTCAAACAAGCCTTACTAGTGAACCCTCGCTTGTACAGGTCTCAAACTTTGTCCCCCTTTCAACACTCGCTCCAGAGAGGGGACTATAGGCGCATTAGGCACGGCACTAAACCGGGGCAGCGGTCTACAATTCAGTGCGATAAAGAGGGCTTTGTACGAGAGAAGTCACTTGAAAGAGAACTGGCAGTCTCTTTTATGATCCCCGCCTGGCAAGCGGCATCCTCGCGGAGCCGTACCCTGGAAACTTTGCTTTCAGATGATAATAGCTGAATCAATGGGGGTAGAGAACCAGAGGGCTCACGATAGGAAATATATATATAAAAATAAAAAAAACACTAGCAATAGGAGATTTAGTCTAGAAATAAAACGCGTAGGCTATAATTTTTGGGAGCAAAGGTCGAACCTGCGCGTAAAAGTTGTTTTGGATAGATAGACTAATGATTACCCTATTTGTACACAGAACATATTCCATAGGGTTCAAACAAAGATCAGAGGGATTTTAGCAGCATGTCGGATCAAGCTTCTGACGTTAAAGGCAGATAAACAATGTAAAGAAAGCGCATTTACCATGGTAACGCTTCTTTTCATCTTTGGCCAGCAGGACGGCGATTCGTAACCCGATGCCGGAGGAGCAACCGGTGATCAGAACTACTTTTTGTCCACTGCTCGCCATGATTTGTCTGGTTAGGTCGTGCTCTTTAGTGGTCTTCTGCTCCGGATGGTTGATGCAGAGCGAGCTCGAGCACTGGACTTTAAAAACTAAAGCGGATCATGCAAACACAGCGGCCATGTGAGCGGGTAATTTAGTCACATGTCCTATAAAATCCTTTACTAAAAAAGACGAGGCATCTCGCAAACTCAACTGCCAGCAGAATTTAAAATCTGATAAATGCTGCTTGCCCTAAATTAATGCCTGTTTTACTGTGTGTGGCAGCCCAACATATGGGTAGGGGTTACAATGATAAGCATTTTTCATGTAATTTTGAACAACAGCCTCAATAAATATGTATTTCCCAGTAGGGCCTATGTTTAATGTTGCTGTGTTTGGCTGCTTTCACATTTGTCAGACATAGGTCTACCTATTGCTGCAACCTGATCTCAGAGCATTTCGTATTATTCTGTAGGCTACGTACATCTGAGTTATTAATTTTGTACATACTACGTTTTGTATGGTATTAATTTGTGGATGTCCATCATCCATTTCGTATGATAGGCTATGTTACGAATTACAATTCATATGATATGTTACAAATTTAATTCGTCCAATATGTTACGAATTGCAATTCATACAATATGTTACGAATTTAAAAAATGATTTTCTAAATGTATGATATGTAACAAATTCCAATTTGTTGTGGCTAGCGTTAGCTAGGTGTCTAGGTCGCTAAAGCTAACGTTATGTAACCATACCAAACATAACATATCATACTAATTTGTCCATCCCGGATTTACATTTACATTTATGTCTAGTCTATGAGACCTGCCTGATTTTATATACGTGCCTAGTCATAAAACCCCTGACTTGTAGGTCTACTTTTGGCTTAAAGATACAAATATTTGATAGAGTATTATTCTTACTAAAATAAATAAATATTAATGAAGAAACGTTTAAAACTACTTTAGTTAAAACCAGGCAATTGTAGAAACCTATATTAGAATTGTGTGCTGCTATTAGACCATTTCATTTCAATTTGACCACACAATGTTAAAATAATGAGTACCCTATATATTAAAGTGTGAAAACATTTGAAGGTCAAGCGCAAAGTTCAATAATGTGGCGTTAGACCTACATCACGTCAACATATTCAAATTTCACACTGGTGTGGTTTCAGTTCTCCTTCAGTAACGTTGTGTAATCTAGATGCGCTACAGCGCTGGAGCTCTCCTGCCATCTCCTGGCAGAATGAACCATTACACAAATACAGAATGAATGGATTTGGTTCAGACAAGGCTTCTCCCGTGTAGTCCCAAATGCAGTTATTATTCCTATTCCTGTGTCGCATCCAATGCTGAAGAAAAGTCATTGATGGTAATTCAGCCATGCTGTTTTAAGGGCAGTATTTTAAGTCTATATAGGTAGAAGAAGCAGAATGTGTTTGTAGCCAGTGCAATAGTGGTCTGTCAATTTGGAGTTATGGTTAAATGTGTTGCTTTGGCTTGGAGATGGAGAGACATTGCCTTGTTTGAACATGGGAGTTCTGCTCAAGGTGGGTGTAGCAAGGTGTAAAGGTGCATATCATAAGATTGTAAAACCAGGCTGTCTTTTGTAGCGATGGTGATTGGGTCACAGTACAAAGGTCACACCCATGTTAGGGCTTGTTGGACACTCAATATCTCAATATGTTATTGCCACAGCTGCATGGCCAGAGAGGTGAGCTGAAACCTTCTTTCTTCCTGTCTCTTCCTGTCTCCCTCTCAGCAAATCCATCCATCTCCTGTGCTTTGCATTTAACCTCAAACAAACCTGTGATGCACAATATTCATGAACCCCCCCCCCCCCCCCCCCCCCCACCCCATCTTTACAGTCCACACAACGTAACATAGGCTACAGAGATCACTATTCTTACCGCAAGATCGGTTTAGAGGACACACACACACACACACACACACCTGTTAGGACAGTTTATGAGCACAGAACGATCCAGTTAAACATGAAGAGCGTAGAGAGGATAGCTAGACTGTTTGTCTCTTCTTTCAAGTTATTTATGGACATGCCTCTATGGCTGAAAGCCTCCCTCTCCTCCTTCTCAGGCGGTTATTCATTTCCTTTATAACTTCGAAAGGAGAAATTCTTCCTGAGGGGAGGCATATGTCAACTATTACTGAATCATGGATGGATGCACAAACGGTCAGTCTTCAGCCAACAACCTGATAGAGTGGACACCAGTTTAGCCTTGTTGTGTAAAATGTGACAAGCACATGACACATACAAGACATGGGAGAAAATAGACAGCAGTAAAGCAGTGCAGAGAAACGCTGGTTGGGAAGCATTTTTCTACTGCCGTCGACACAGAGCATTACGTAATGTGATCCCTACCCTCAAAAAAGCCAATGTCCCAACTTTTAGTCTCTGGGGGGGGGGGGGGGGGGGAACCAGTCAACAACTTTTATTAGATGTTGACTGATAATGGTTAAGGTAAAAATAGTTTTAAAGGGTTTATATGATAATAATGAACTGTTTACAAACTATCGATACACTCTTTATAATATCCACATGGTGCTCCCCATCTTCACAATGGATCAAAGAACAAACATTTCTAAGAATTGTACCGGTACTGTAGATCTACTTTTCAGACTTAAGACAAGAAAACACAAACCGTCAATGACACTTTACAGCCATCCTGTAACATTTGGGTGTGTGAATGTTTGATTTGTGTTTGTGTTTCTCCAGACACTCTTTCCATGGTGGTGGGTTGAGGCTGGGGAGGCAGTTGAGGTGAGAAGGGAAGGAGGCAGGAGCTGGGGGGGAGTTCCTGGCGTGCCTTTCCCCCTGCCTAGGGAGTCTGTGGACAGGTGTGTGTGGAGGTATTCACATTAGGAGAGCTGCTGGGGAGGGAATGTTGTCAGCAGCCTTCTAGCTATCACTCTGGTATTTGAAGAGAGAGAGAGAGGTAGGTAGGTAGGTATGTAAGTAGGTAGGTAGGTAGGTAGGTTTGTAGGTAGGTAGGTAGGTAGGTAGGTAGGTAGGTAGGTAGGTAGGTAGGTAGGTAGGTAGGTAGGTAGGTATGTACGTAGGTAGGTAGGTAGGTAGTAGGTAGTTAGGTAAGTAGGTAGGTAGGTAAGTAGGTAGGTAGGTAGGTAGGTAGTAGGTAGGTAGGTAGGTAGGTAGGTAGTAGGTAGGTAGGTATGTAAGTAGGTAGGTAGGTAGTAGGTAGGTATGTAAGTAGGTAGGTAGGTAGTAGGTAGGTATGTAAGTAGGTAGGTAGTAGGTAGGTATGTAAGTAGGTAGGTAGGTAGGTATGTAAGTAGGTAGGTAGGTAGGTAAGTAGGTAGGTAGGTAGGTAGGTAGGTAAGTAGGTAGGTAGGTAGGAAAGGAAAGAGAGAAGGAGTGGTGCAAGCCCGTACACGTTGTTTTCCCCTGCCACGCGCACTCCTCCCTCAGAGCCATATACAAATCCTCCTCTTTTCTCGCTCTCCACTTTCTCCTACTCCACCTCCTTCATCCTCCAAGTTGCCTCCATCTTTCAGTCCTCCTTTACCTCCCTACTGCAGACAGGTGAGATAAAGCACCATAATAGGCTAATAGTCCATTTCCTGTTTGCTGAGTTGAAGGATACTTGAACGTATGCCTTTTGGATGGAACCATCAGTTCTATTTATCCCTCAGTTCTGACTCACTGTCAATGCTGTTTCTACTCATTTCACTGAAAATGAGAGATGATTTGGTCTTTGAAGTGGAATCAATATTCTTGGTTATAATTATTTTGTTTAGGGAATAAATCCAAACACCAAGTTTCAGTGTTTGACTGAATAATCACACTATTTTAGTGCACAAATTGTGATAATACATGTGAGAAAAATACTTCTCCATGTAACCTTAACTTTGCAATGAAACATAGCATTGCTTGTCCATGTCTAAATGTGTTAGTCCAGCCTGCTCTATCCTCCTTGCCTGTAACAGTGGCCTGGCCACCAGACTGGCTGAGCTGAATGAGTTTGGAGGGGACAAATGGGACTGGCTCTGAAAGCACAAACAGTGGCTGTGTGAAAGAGCCCAGTGGACTGGAATGTTTGCTACAGGACAGGAGTGGTGCTTTCTGCTCTTTTGTGTGCAGTCTGCTGAGGAGGTGTGGAATGCAAACTTCCCAGAGGAGAACAGAGGAGGGGGAAAAGTAAATGAAAGGAAAAAAGGGAAAGAGAGTGGTAGGGGGAGTGGGAGAGAGAACAAAAGCTTTAAGTAACAAGAGTGGACCCAGAGAGTGAGAAGGGAGAGAGAGACAGGGATGAGACATTTGAGAGGGTTCTAACAGAACCAAAGAGAAGGAGAGAGAGAAGGGACAGCGAGGGGAGGAGGAACAGAGAGAAGGAGAGAGAGTAGGGACATAGAGAGGGAGAGAGCGGAGAATGAGAGTTGTGGCGATTGTTTGAGCAGATTGTTAATGAGACTTGATCCTAAATGTTAATTAGCTGAATCATCCCCCATCAGTAATTATTTTCATTAACACCCCCTACAAACCCAAATCTGACCTGGTGTTTTATATGAGCTATCAGAATGGTTTTAATAGTCCAGTAACTCTTCTCTTTCTCTCATTTCTCTCCTGCTCATGTGCACTGTGTCATTTCCCTACTGCCCTACTAAGCAAAAAGGCAGTAACTGCTCATAGTGTAGAACTGAGAAAAATGAACACATTCTTATTTCCAATGACAGCCTAAGAACAGTGGGTTAACTGCCTTGTTCAGAGGCAGAACAACAGATGTGCACTTTTGCTTGGTAGGGCAGCCTAGCTCTATTACAATGGACCTAAACTGAACTAGGAAAAAGTCACAATTAGTCACTCCCCTGTTAAGACAGTATATGAGTCACTTCCTGACCTGATCTCATTTAGGGAGAAACAGAAGTCTTGTGTATTTTCCCATGATATACATGTTATAGTATCCAGTCACTGGTCCCACTAACCTCTGTACACATTCAGTCCTTAGTAACACAGACGTCCATCCTCCACAGTGTGGTTTACGCAGTCATGAGTTCACCAGGCAGGGACTTTCTAATGACATGTTATATGAATGTGACCAGTAATGGATCGAGTCAAAGGCAACGACTGCCAACAGATCTGATCTATAGTCTCAGGTGGCAAGGGTTTTATAGAGCTTGTTGGAAGGGAATGAAATGTCCACATTGACCACATGACCAAGAGTACACACTTTGACCAACTTCGAACATGACAGAACCACCCAGATGTGTGCAAGTGCCTGAGACGGAACAAGGCAATTATGATATTGGTGGTGGAACGTGATGTGTTCATTCACTGTGCCCCCGGCCAGCTACTTTAGATACGAGGTGCTTTGATTTATATCAGCAGGTGTGGTGTGAATATCGTGTAGCACTGTGATCATATGTAAACCTCAGTGTCCACTGTGACATATGGAACTAATTGTAGAAGTATATCTGCGTGATCTGGTCTGTATCACCAGCAGTCAGAGAGCTCTGTACCAGGATGGATGCTCCATCATCTAACTCCCCCACTGTGGGATGTTTTTTATTTTTATTTTTATTTTACCTTTATTTAACTAGGCAAGTCAGTTAAGAACAAATTCTTATTTTCAATGACGGCCTAGGAACAGTGGGTTAACTGCCTGTTCAGGGGCAGAACGACAGATTTGTACCTTGTCAGCTCGGGGGTTTGAACTTGCAACCTTCCGGTTACAAGTCCAACGCTCTAACCACTAGGCTACACTGCCGCGCCCTCAGAAAGTATTCAGACCCCTTGACCTTTCCCACGTTTGGTTCCGTTACAGCGATATTCTAATCTACACACATTTCCCCATAATGACAAAGCAAAAACAGCTTTTTAGAAATGTTAGCATTTTTTTTTTTTTTATGCCAAACTGAAATATTACATTTACTGTACATAAGTATTCAGACACTTCACTCAGTACTTTGTTGATTCACCTTTGGCTGCATTTACAGCATCGATTCTTCTTGGGTATGACACTGCAAACTTGGCACACCTGTATTCACCATTCTTCTCTGCAGATCCTCTCAAGCTCTGTCAGGTTGGATGGGGAGTGTTGCTGCACAGCTATTTTCAGGTCTCTCCAGAGATGTTCGATCGGGTCGTAGTCCTGTTGGAAGGTGAACATTCGCCTCAGTCTGAGGTCCTGAGCACTCTGGAGCAGGTTTTCATAAAGGATCTCTCTGTACTTTGCTCCGTTCAGCTTTGCCTTGATCCTGACTCCCAGTCCACGCTGCTGAAAAACATTCCCACAGCATGATGCTGCCACCACCATGCTTCACCATAGGGATGTTGTTAGGTTTCCCCTAGACATGGCGCTTGGCATTCAGGCCAAAGATTTCAATCTTGGTTTCATCGGACCAGAGAATCTTGTTTCTCATGGTCTGAGAGTCTTTAGGTGCCTTTTGGCAAACTCCAAGCAGGCTGTCATGTTCCTTTTACTGAGGAGTGACTGGCCACTCTACCATAGAGGCCTGATTGGTGGAGTGCTGCAGAGAGGGTTGTCCTTCTGGAAGGTTCTCCCATCTCCACAGAGGAACTCTGGAGCTCTGTCAGAGTGACCATCGGGTTCTTGGTCACCTCCCTGACCAAGGCTCTTCTCCCCCGATTGCTTAGTTTGGCCAGGTGGCCAGCTCTAGAAAGAGTCTTGGTGGTTCCAAACTTCTTCCATTAAAGAATGATGGAGGCCACTGTGTTCTTGGGGACCTTCAATGCTACAGAAATATTTTGGTACCTTTCTCCATATTTGTTCCTCGACACAATGCTGTCTCACAGCTCTACGGACCATTCTTTTGACCTCATGGCTTGGTTTTTGCTCTGACATGCACTGTCAACTGTGGGACCTTATATAGACAGGTGTGTGCCTGTCCAAATCATGTCCAATCAATTGAATTTACCACAGGTGGACTCCAATCAAGTTGTTGAAACATCTCAAAGGCTCCCAAGTGGCGCAGCTGTCTAAGGCACTGCATCTCAGTGCTTGAGGTGTCACTATAGACACCCTAGTTCGATTCCAAGCTGTATCACAATCGGCTGTGATTGGGAGTCCCATAGGGCGGCGCGCAATTGGCCCAGCGTTGTCTGGGTTTGGCCGGTGTAGGCCCGTCAATGTAAATAAGAATTTGTTCTTAACTGACTTGCCTAGTTAAATAAAGGGTCATATTTGTTTTTTTTAAGGATGATCAATGGAAACAGGATGCACTGGAGCTCAATTTCAATTCTCGTAGCAAAGGTTCTGAATACTTATGTAAATAAGGTATTTCTGTTATATTTTTTTATACATTTGCAATAAATTCTGAAAACCTGTTTTTGCTTTGTCATTATGGGGTATTGTGTGTAGATTGCTCAGGATTTGTTTTTATTTAATACATTTTAGAATAAGGCTGTAACTTAACAAAATGTGGAAAAAGTCAAGGGTCTGAATACTTTCCGAACGCTCTGAATGTAGGCAGTGGGGGGGGGGGGTGTCACAGTAGATTGGTGTGTGTGTGTGTGGGGGGAGCTTGACATATGTAGGATGGTGTGTGTGGACATGTGTGAGGGGCTTGACATATGTAGGACGGTGTGTGTATATGTGTGTGGGCAGTTACTTTCATACATCCATCAGGCCAAGGATACCCGAGTCTGACAGATGAACCTACATTTTCTCACTCAGAACCTTTCTTTGTTTTCTCAAATTCCTTTCGCTCAGTTAGTTATGAACGTCAGTTTTCTCTCTGTTCAGAGTTACTGACTAAAGGCATTTTTAGAACTGTACGTTTTGGGGAATTTGATATTTGAGGTTGGACCACATATTAGCTTTGGTCTCATCCGTCTCATGTATTGTCTACAGATGTTAGTAATGCTCTCCTCATGGGGGGAAGGTTCTCTTAGCTGTTCTTGACATCTCCATGTATAACCCGCTTTAAATGGACCATCATATAGCAACCAATTTTCAAATATCAACCAATCGGTCGCACTTTCAAAAAAATTCAAATATACAATAATAACCATCATTATGAACCACATAATCTTCATCATAATCTTCATCATCATCATTATTACACATTACTGTACCTCTCAATGGGCCTTCAGTGTAAGTAGACCATAACAGGGTCTGGATCCCTCAGCTTTAGTGTATCATACTTTCGAAGTATCTAATGATGAAATGCAAACCGATGACATTGTAAGTGTATCACTGATGAGATAATATAAGTGTTATATAAGATCTTTAGTCTGCTTGAAAAAGACAAAAAGTCAAACAAATCATTCAAAATGCATATTCCCTTTCAAATGTCAATAAATCAAGAGTCTGGCAAGCAGAGACTCCGTTGCGTCCTAACTCTGAGATTTCACATGCATAATTTCTTCAACCGGATGGCTGTCCTGTCCTGGCATGTTCTGCTACTGAATGGAGAGAAAGGAAATGGAGACAGTCAGTTTAAAAGCCCTTTCTAGGGTTTATACAGATGTAGGATCTTAATTTGATCTAGTTTGCTACAGCTGGAAAATAATCCTGCAGCAATGGGACATTTTCATTATTATGTAGATTATAATTAATGGACATTTTTGCAGGTTTTGATACAGTGGAAATGGATGACTTTAGAATACATTTTAAAACACAAATACACTACACATTTGCATTTCCTCCTATGCTGGAAAATTCTCAGCAACAAAAGAGTGATCAAATTAAGATCCTACATCTGTAGTTCCAAACGCTCAAAAAAACTCAGACTTTACGATGAATGTAAAGATAAAATGTCACCACATTGATGTTATCTCTGCTATGGCATGATGACAGAATGAAGCTCTCTCACATTCTCCTCTTCCACCTTCCACCGCCTCAATGATTAAATGATAAGATACCTCCATCATCACTGACTTAGAGGAGTGAGAGGGAGGGAGCAAGAGAGAGAGATGATTCATACCAATTAGCTTAACATACCACTTAAGTACCGCTGTCGTACTGTATCAGTGAGAAACTTCCAAATGATATGAGTTACAGCGACAACAAAAATATCACAAAGTATATAGCTCCTGTTAGATTTATGATAGAGAAAAAGGCCAGGTAGATCCATTACCCATCTCTCTGTACCTGGGACAGATATTTTGTTTCCTTTAATATTCAGTAAAGTCTGGGATAGATTCATCCCATGCCAGGCTTGATCTCTGGTGGGTTTTTTCTCTCCTCGCCAAACCATAAATACTGTGTGAAAACACACACATATATATATATATATATATATATATATATATATATATATATATATATATATATATAGGCTTTAATGTAGTGTCTTGATGCTCCACTTGTAAAGGCTGCCAGAGTGTTGAGAACAGAGAGGTTATGCTGTCACATTCTGGTGATTTGTTAACAGTTCAACCAGAAAAATGTTTATCTGCAATAATTCATGTTTGTTGTTGAACAATGTTCTTACGCCAGAGTTTGTTCTCTCTACAACAATTAAAAAGGAAAATATGAATTTTCATTATTAAATCATGATCCGCATATTTTTGTAGCACTATTGAATGTGTGAGTGACTGTTGTCACACCACTGGCCTATGACAACAGAATAGAAGTTCCTCTTAATACATAATACATTTTCAACACCATATACAGTATATGTGGCATGAACTATAACTATAAGTATGTGTTATAGTCCCTTTGAGAGTTGGTAGAAGTGTCTTCCCACTGGGCACAAACTGGTTGTATCAACATTGTTTCAACGTAATTTGTCAAAGTATTTTGACGTGAAATTTACAGAGAGAATACATTGGATTTGAAAAA
This sequence comes from Oncorhynchus mykiss, assembly GCF_013265735.2. Taxonomy (NCBI): domain Eukaryota; kingdom Metazoa; phylum Chordata; class Actinopteri; order Salmoniformes; family Salmonidae; genus Oncorhynchus; species Oncorhynchus mykiss. Next base: position 41,371,082 of record NC_048577.1, on the reverse strand, counting down.
AATCGAAAGTAAACTGTTGTTTTGAGGCCTATATTTCAACCAGGATTATTTCATCATGGTAAACAAATTTCAATACAGGATTATTTCATCATGGTAAACAAATTTCAATACAGGATTATTTAATCATGGTAAACAAATTTCAATACAGGATTATTTAATCATGGTAAACAAATTTCAATACAGGATTATTTCATCATGGTAAACAAATTTCAATACAGGATTATTTAATCATGGTAAACAAATTTCAATACAGGATTATTTAATCATGGTAAACAAATTTCAATACAGGATTATTTAATCATGGTAAACAAATTTCAATACAGGATTATTTAATCATGGTAAACAAATTTCAATACAGGATTATTTAATCATGGTAAACAAATTTCAATACAGGATTATTTAATCATGGTAAACAAATTTCAATACAGGATTATTTCATCATGGTAAACAAATTTCAATACAGGATTATTTCATCATGGTAAACAAATTTCAATACAGGATTATTTCATCATGGTAAACAAATTTCAATACAGGATTATTTCATCATGGTAAACAAATTTCAATACAGGATTATTTAATCATGGTAAACAAATTTCAATACAGGATTATTTCATCATGGTAAACAAATTTCAATACAGGATTATTTCATCATGGTAAACAAATTTCAATACAGGATTATTTCATCATGGTAAACAAATTTCAATACAGGATTATTTCATCATGGTAAACAAATTTCAATACAGGATTATTTCATCATGGTAAACAAATTTCAATACAGGATTATTTCATCATGGTAAACAAATTTCAATACAGGATTATTTCATCATGGTAAACAAATTTCAATACAGGATTATTTCATCATGGTAAACAAATTTCAATACAGGATTATTTCATCATGGTAAACAAATTTCAATACAGGATTATTTAATCATGGTAAACAAATTTCAATACAGGATTATTTCATCATGGTAAACAAATTTCAATACAGGATTATTTAATCATGGTAAACAAATTTCAATACAGGATTATTTAATCATGGTAAACAAATTTCAATACAGGATTATTTAATCATGGTAAACAAATTTCAATACAGGATTATTTAATCATGGTAAACAAATTTCAATACAGGATTATTTAATCATGGTAAACAAATTTCAATACAGGATTATTTAATCATGGTAAACAAATTTCAATACAGGATTATTTCATCATGGTAAACAAATTTCAATACAGGATTATTTCATCATGGTAAACAAATTTCAATACAGGATTATTTAATCATGGTAAACAAATTTCAATACAGGATTATTTAATCATGGTAAACAAATTTCAATACAGGATTATTTAATCATGGTAAACAAATTTCAATACAGGATTATTTCATCATGGTAAACAAATTTCAATACAGGATTATTTCATCATGGTAAACAAATTTCAATACAGGATTATTTCATCATGGTAAACAAATTTCAATACAGGATTATTTCATCATGGTAAACAAATTTCAATACAGGATTATTTAATCATGGTAAACAAATTTCAATACAGGATTATTTCATCATGGTAAACAAATTTCAATACAGGATTATTTCATCATGGTAAACAAATTTCAATACAGGATTATTTCATCATGGTAAACAAATTTCAATACAGGATTATTTCATCATGGTAAACAAATTTCAATACAGGATTATTTCATCATGGTAAACAAATTTCAATACAGGATTATTTCATCATGGTAAACAAATTTCAATACAGGATTATTTCATCATGGTAAACAAATTTCAATACAGGATTATTTCATCATGGTAAACAAATTTCAATACAGGATTATTTCATCATGGTAAACAAATTTCAATACAGGATTATTTAATCATGGTAAACAAATTTCAATACAGGATTATTTCATCATGGTAAACAAATTTCAATACAGGATTATTTAATCATGGTAAACAAATTTCAATACAGGATTATTTAATCATGGTAAACAAATTTCAATACAGGATTATTTAATCATGGTAAACAAATTTCAATACAGGATTATTTAATCATGGTAAACAAATTTCAATACAGGATAATTTAATCATGGTAAACAAATTTCAATACAGGATTATTTAATCATGGTAAACAAATTTCAATACAGGATTATTTCATCATGGTAAACAAATTTCAATACAGGATTATTTCATCATGGTAAACAAATTTCAATACAGGATTATTTAATCATGGTAAACAAATTTCAATACAGGATTATTTCATCATGGTAAACAAATTTCAATACAGGATTATGTAATCATGGTAAACAAATTTCAATACAGGATTATTTAATCATGGTAAACAAATTTCAATACAGGATTATTTAATCATGGTAAACAAATTTCAATACAGGATTATTTAATCATGGTAAACAAATTTCAATACAGGATTATTTCATCATGGTAAACACATTTCAATACAGGATTATTTCATCATGGTAAACAAATTTCAATACAGGATTATTTAATCATGGTAAACAAATTTCAATACAGGATTATTTAATCATGGTAAACAAATTTCAATACAGGATTATTTAATCATGGTAAACAAATTTCAATACAGGCAAACCTTGTAAAACATATGTTGAATTTGTAACTTTAGAACAAAGTCGTATCTCCAATGTTATATCCACAAGAAAAAAATACATTGGCCTACTGGAGAATTGGGTTTTAACCAAGGTTTTGACCATTCCCAATGTTGGTATTTGTCACTGACTATTACTAATGTGCTATCATGAGAATGACTTTTGAGAGATCTCCACTTAATAACTAAGTAGATTAACTGCTGCTATCAAAGTCATTCCAAAGGGTAGTTTAACAGAGCAAGTTAATGCAACAATACTTTATCGCTCATATCATCAAGGATGCTATCTAGTCTTATATAGCATTTGCAAAGTCACCAATAGCTATCGTTTCAATTTAACCCAGAATTCAACTAAAATAGACAATAGTTTTGGGTTTCAAGCTCTGGTTGATTTAAAATGTATTTATATTTAGTGATATTGAATTGTGTTTGGTTGTCAACACAACCAAATATCAACATTTGAAGGAGATGTATCTTCTGCTTAGATAGTTCCATCTGTGCCACTGACCTAGTCTGGCTTTAATTCCTGTTTGTCTGCAAATAATCATTGAAATGTTGGATTCACCTCTCCGTCTCAACCAAAATCTAAGTTATAGAATAGGACTAAATCAAATCAAACTTTATTTAAATTGCATTTCAAATTTGATTTGATTTAGTCCTATGCTTTTACTTAGATTTTTGGTTGAGATGGAGACGTGAATCCAACATTATTAATTCAAAAATTAATAAAAATTTATTAATTAATTCAATTAATTATTAATTCAATTCAATATCACTTTTGATAGCCTATTAGCCTATTAACTTGGTGACATGTTAACAAGAAATATGTTGGATTTACTTCTCCAACACCAAAAATACAAGTTAAAAAAATGGGATTAAGCCAGTGGCTCAGATGGAATTATCCTTTAAATGTTAATATTTGGTTGCATTGTCAACTAAGCACAGTTCAATATTACTTTTTTTAATAAAGCAAATAGCTTGAAGTTCAGCCTGTCTTACAAACTAATGTAACATTCAACCTTAAAATGAGTAACACATACATGGCCACATTTTGAGGTTTCTGTAACTTTACATTTCTTCTGATGTAATCATGTAAATGTTCAATATAGCATGCGTAGGTCTGTGGAGATCTTCACAATTTCTGCACAGAATACTGAATGGTTTTGATCACTTGCACCATATACTTTTACTGTAATCTCAACTGACATCCGGGTCATTTGGTTTTGCTATTAGATGAACATGTGAAACACATGAATCTGTTGTATGTCAACTGTGCTCCCTCTCCGGTCTCTAGGTCACCAGGCTGCTCGTTAGGGCGCACACCTGTCACCAGCGTTATGCGCATAATGACACTCACCTAGACTCCATCACCTCCTTGATTACCTGCCCTTTATAAGTCACTCCGTTTGGTTTCTTCCCCGGTCGTCATTGTTCCTGTTTCATGACGGTGCGCTGTTTGTGTTTCTTGTTTTGTTTATTTATTTCTTTTCACTATTCACTCCCTGAACTTGCTTCCCGTCTCTCAGCGTACATCGTTTCATTGTATAAATAAAAAAATATCTGACATTATATTCTCATTTGACATTCGGTGTTCTTTTCGGTGTGACATTACATTTTGGCTGACAACTAAACCATAAATCAGACATTGTTTTTCCATTGGAATTTGGTTGTGCTTCTAGATGGTTAAAAGCATGGTGAATCTGGTTCCTCTCTAGGTTTCTTCCTAGGTGTTGGCCTTTCTAGGGAGTTTTCCCTAGCCACCATGCTTCTACACCTGCATTGCTTGCTGTTTGGGGTTTTAGGCTGGGTTTCTGTACAGCACTTTGAGATATCAGCTGATGTACGAAGGGCTATGTAAATACATTTGATTAGATTATTTTTTTGTTGATTTGATAACACATTGGAAATTCAACTAACTTTTGGCTGTCTTTTTGAGGGTGAATACAGTATAGGTTGTAATCTCATTGATCAACGTCTCAACCAAATATTATCCACGTTGAAATGACATGGTGTGCCCAGTCGGTTGGTCTTGACCTCTAAATCGGGTATCAAGAGCGAGCCGTAGTTAGGACTCAGGGTAGAGTCAGCCTTACCACATCACAGAGAAGTGAGCTGTAATGTACAGTAGACAGAAGGTCAAAGAAACGCTTATCCATAAGTATCCATCTCCTCCCATCTTTAAATCTATGTCATCCATACTATTTTGGTGATCAGAAATATAATATCTCCCTCAGGCCATTCGAGAGTTGAAGAGGGGTTGAAGAGAGTTCAAGAGAACCTGTTCAATTGGATCTTATCTTCTTGCAAATACAATAAATGAAATCCATGTGATCCATACATTTTTGGTCTTTTTTGGGTTTTACCCCAGTGCTTTGAGGAATCACCAGGACTCTGAATCACTAGTCATCCGTGAAGCTTTTCTCCCGCAGACTCCCTTTCTAGATTAATATTTATTTCCCCATGAATGAGGTCATACAGGAAGTATTTGATAGAAGTATGGTTACAGTAAATCACATTGGGGGAAGGAAGCCAACTATGTGTTGATTCCTTCCTCTTAATGGCCAATGCCACAGTGGGCTGAGAAAGAAGGAGACTGCTTGGTTTTTTATTTTATCTTTATTTTACTAGGCAAGTCAGTTAAGAACAAATTCTTATTTTCAATGACGGCCTAGGAACAGTGCGTTAACTGCTTGTTCAGGGGCAGAACGACAGATTTGTACCTTTTCAGCTCGGGATTTGAACTTGCAGCCTTCTGGTTACTAGTCCAGCGCTCTAACCACTAGGCTACCCTGCCGCCCCAGAATAAGCGTGGTGTTTATTGATGTGTGGTGTTGGACTTTAGAGAGGGACTGAGCTAGTCTGGACTCTAGTGGTCTGAGGAGAGGTCAGGACTTGGTCTGATCTGTTTTAGTCTCTAGCAGTGCAGAGTGTCCTAGGAGGACTGTTGGTACACAGCACATGGCTCTGGAAGTATTTCTCACAGTGCTCAGACTAACCACTGCACTCTTAGTAACTATATGCTAAAACCTGCCAGGAATGTAGTTCTGACTCAGGGGAGCTAAACCTTGTGCTAGGGCATGGTGTGCAGGAGGTATCTGCGTGTTTCTGGGCCTCGTTATTCCACCCTTCACTACCAGGCCCCGTTCTGTAGGACATCTAGATATGACTCTCTCTCATGTGTTTTTGCCATTCTTCATGGCTTTACAAGAGATTATCACTGTCATGCCCTCAAGGACTGGATTACTTTTTTCTTTTATTTTACCTTTATTTAACTCGACAAGTCAGTTAAGAACAAATTCTTATTTACAATGACGGCCTAGGAACAGTGGTTTAACTGCCTTGTTCAGGGGCAGAACGACAGATTTTTACCTTGTCAGCTTAGCAACCTTTCAGTTACTGGCCCAACGCTCTAACCACTAGGGTACCTGCCTATTGTCATGCAAACCTTACGGAGTGTTATCGAATTTTGCTGAACGTTTACTTGTGTTTTATAAATGGGTCAACAAGGATGCAACAGGTTGCTTGTTTTCACCACTCTATTTCATCTAAGGCGAGGCTGCAGCATTTCAAACCGTTTCATATTTAGCCAGGGTCCTAAATGAAAAGCATTAGTGAATCAAACGGGGGATTGGGAAATTGGATGGGATATCCCCTCTTTCAGTCCCGTTGTGGTTAGAGACGTGTCTTCTCTCGGCTCCCCTTGAGAAGGGAAGCAGGGTTGTGCTCGGCTCATCCACATTCTGGTTTTAAATATGAAGAGCTGGAACTGTCTTCTTTACTGCTGACCCCCATACAGAGGGCCTGTTGTGGCCTGGGCCAATGATGCTGTCAATTCTGTTCATTCACCAACTATGACGAGCTCTTCATAAGGCTTATTCTGAAGAGCAGCCTGTCTAAGCCGAACCCTCCAGACATGGGTTTCTGGGCTTTTGGCATGACGCTTCGCACTGTATAAATGCTCACAACATTGTTAGCTTACCATGGTCTGTGACGACAAAGAATATAGGGATATCCTTGTAAAAACATGTTCCTTTGAAAATGGGGAAAACATTTACAAAAGTATCCTCAATATTCCACAAAGTGTTGACAGGTCGTATATAAGACTGCTTTTTTCCTGCTTTGTGGAATCGTAGTCTTTTCACAAATAGGGAGACCTTCTCTTTCAAGGTGACGAGACCAACATGATCAAACACATGGAGACCACAATTAGAGGACCACGCCATGATCGATCGTCAGACCTTAAATTGGAGTTGAGGAGTCGGCAAGGTATCTGGGTATGAACAAGCAGCACTGGGCCCAGACATTTCTGACCTGTGAGCCTCCATGGGCTCTCACCTCCCAGAGCCTATAGGTGAGATGGCCCCCATGGCCCCCAGCCGTAGCATGGTCAGGCTGCTGCTTGAAGGAGCGTTGGAGAGATGACATTGCAACAATGCGGGAATGAGATTAGAGTGATGGCTGATGAGAGACATGACCTCCCCTGTTCTACAGTCTACCTGGGATCGTACTCGTTGAACTGGCCAGGAGTGTCGAGCTGTGACTCACTCCCACTCTTTGATTTATTGCTGTGAAGTTCAAAGCTTGGATGGATGCGTCCTCTGGCTGTGTTGTGTGAGCCAAGGCTCTAACCTGCTAACAGAAATACATTTATGGCTATACATTGCCTTTGGAAAGTATTCAGACAACTTGACTTTTTCCACATTTTGTTACGTTACAGCCTTATTCTAAAATTGATTAAATCAACAACAAACAATCTCAGCAATCTACAAACAATAAGACACACACCTGTCTATATAAGGTCCCACAGTTGACAGTGTATGTCAGAGCAAAAACCAACCCCTGAGGTGGAAGGAATTGTCTGTAGAGCTCCGAGACACGGTTGTATCGAGGCACAGATCTGGGGAAGGGTATCGCAAATTCGATACCCAGTTACTCAGGGGTCTTCAAACTTTTCTTGTTCAGGGACTGCCGCCCAGGCAAACTGGCGACCCAAGGACACTTATCATGCAAAAAATAATAATTTATCAGGTGAATGATAAAAGCAAGGAGAAAGCAAGGAGAAATTGACAGATAAAATGAATAGGTAGATAGAAGCTATTTAGCTGGTTAAAGAAAGGTTAGCCATTTGTTGGCAAAAATGAATGACCAAGTCAAGAAAGTTTATCAGCAGCCAGTGGTACTTGCCGTAACTGGTACTTGCGGGTGCTTTTTAAAAATAAAATAAATGTTTATTTGACCACTTCTAGAAAATATATCTACTGTATATTTCCGTGGACCACCTGCAGTAACTCTGCGGACCCCTAGGGGGCCACGGGCCCCAGGTTGAATACCCTGCAGTAACAGACAGAAAGTTTGTAACATCTTGCAGCATGACAAGTAACACAGAGCAGTAGTGGTGAAAGGAAGTCCTATGGGTGGGGTGGGGTGTGGTGGGGTGGGGGGATGGGGGGGGGGGAGAAAGAGGGAGGGTGAGGGGGAGAAATTGAATGAGGGACAGAGAGTGAAGAGAGGAGAGGATACTCAAAAAAACTAAGCAAGCGAAACTGCAGAACGAATGTGCACTGTTCGAGCGCCGCACTGGTTTCTTTCCCCCCACTACGCGTGGCTGCGGAGCTCCTTTCTCATCTAGTTTTGTATCATACAGTTCTGTGGCGGAGGCAAGGGGGTCTCTGCTCTGAAAGATGGACCGTTTAAAGAGGACGGCGGCGTGCAGGAGAATACCGCTATTTCTTATAATAATGTTCCACGCAACTACGACACAAGCTGGTAAAGTATATGTTGGAATACACCTGCTAATAAATAAAGTGATAATTTCATTGTATGGATTGACAAGGATAGTCGACCTTTTTATTCATTTTCTTTGTTGATAATAGGCTACAAAAGTTCATGTTCGGTTGTCTTGCTACCCCATTTCTTTATACAAAGTTGTGGACACTTCAACAGAAACCAAACAAAACTTTATAAGGTGTGCATTTGGCCGCAACTTCGCCCTCGGTAATATTTTGTGAGCCGCATAATAATGTAATTGTAAAAGGCTCCGTCTGATCTCATTGAATATTTGGCGATGCTGGTTTGAATTTGTCCCCTGGGTTGCGCTGGCTCGGGATTAATCTCGAAAGCAGTATTTAATGCTTTGTTAAACCACTAAAAATGATAACCAAATGTAACTCTTCCCCTCGCTGTATTTTGGCATTTGAAAGTAATTTTTTTTATGTAAAAACAAAAAATCTATAAACCAAAAAGTCTAAGTTTTATAAATCAAGCATGATTCATAATGTATAGCCTATTCTGTGCGTCACTGCGCATTGGCGGTGTGTGTGATGGATGGTTACCTCAGTTTGTCAAATTTCTCTCATTGCAAGTTAATCATAATAATTTAGCATCGTTTGGTTTTGCATATTAATGTGTCCTCGAACCCATGTCCATTATTGTATGCTTCATCCATTAGGATGTTGGGCCCAGTTTTCTCTGTGAGTGAGGAAGGAAGCGATTACCCCTGGAACACTCTGATGTCATGTTTGAGTTTGCTCGTGACCAGTGACGGTTTACTGTGAAACGGTTTAATGTTGGTTTGAGAAGGAGGTGAATGGCAGAACACTGACCGACCTGAGTAGATTAAAATTCTTGTCATGGAGCTGTTTAAAAGGTGCTCAAATAGGCTTCACGAAAATGAGCTTAGAATGACTATTCATCATAAAAAAACTGTTTTAGAGCCATTTGCTAAACATTTATTAATTTACAACACATTTTGTTTTCTTTATCACACTGTTGTTCTTTTGTAGTTGGTATGGTAATATGGAGATGGAGCATTTCAGTTTCCCTATGAACCTTTATGTATACCTTTATTCCTTTGATATTCTAGATCCAGCTCATTAAAATAACACATTTTAATAGGATTAGATACTATGGGATTTGACCAGCTGCAAAATTAGTGTATGCACACCCTGATTGGAAGGAGCTGCATTCTGTTGCTTTTAGTTCTGGAGCAATTACAACATGCCTCCATGTTCTACCTACATAAACAAAGATATGGTGAGTCCTGTCTATGTTTGTGGGCTGGTCACAAGCTTATGGGCATGCTCAGCTGCTGCTGCTGGTATGAAGCCATTATACAGTGCCTTCGGAAAGTATTCAGACCCCTTGACTTTCTCCACATTTTGTTACGTTACAGCCTTATTCTAAATTGGATTAAATAAATACAAATCCTCAACAATCTACACACAATACCCCATAATGACAAACCGAAAACAGGTTTTTTGAAATGTTTGCTAATTTATTTAAAAAACAGAAATACCTTATTTACATGTTATTCAGACCCTTTGCTATGAGACTCGAAATTGAGCTCAGGTGCATCCTGTTTCCATTGATCATCCTTGAGATGTTTCTGCAACTTGATTGGAGTCCACCTGTGGTAAATTCAATTGATTGGACATGATTTGGAAAGGCACACACCTGTGTATACAAGGTCCCACAGTTGACAGTGCATGTCAGAGCAAAAACCAAGCCATGAGGTCAAAGGAATTGTCCGTAGAGCTCTGAGATCTGGGGAAGGGTACCAAAACATTTTTGCAGCTTTGAAGGTCCCCAAGAACATAGTGGCCTCCATAATTCGTAAATGGAAGAAGTTTGGAACCACCAAGACTCTTCCTAAAGCTGGCCGCCCGGCCAAACTGAGCAATCAGGGGAGAAGGGCCTTGGTCAGGGAGGTAACCAAGAATCTAATGGTCACTCTGACAGAGCTCTAGAGTTCCTCTGTGGAGATGGGAGAACCTTCCAGAAGGACAACCATCTCTTCAGCACTCCACAAATCAGGCCACTCCTCAGTAAAAGGCACATGACAGCCCACTTGGAGCTTGCCAAAAGTTATCTAAAGACTCTCAGACCATGAGAAACAAGATTCTCTGGTCTGATGAAACCAAGATTGAACTATTTGGCCTGAATGCCAAGCATTACATCTGGAGGAAACATGGTGGTGGCAGCATCATGCTGTGGGGATGTTTTTCAGCCGCTGGGACTGTGAGACTAGTCAAGATCGAGGCAAAGATGAACGGAGCAAAGTACAGAGAGATTCTTGATGAAAACCTTCTCCAGAGCGCTCAAGACCTCAGACTGGGGCAAAGGTTCACCTTTCAACAGGACAACGACCCTAATCACACAGCCAAGACAACGCAGGAGTGGCTTCGGGACAAGTCTCTGAATGTCCTTGAGTGGCCCAGCCAGAGCCCGGATTTAAACCTGATCGAACATCTCTGGAGAGACCTGATAATAGCTGTGCATCAAAGCTCCCCATCCAACCTTACAGACCTTGAGAGGATCTGCTGAGAAGAATGGGAGAAACTCCCCAAATACAGGTGTGCCAAGCTTGTAGTGTCATACCCAAGAAGACTTGAGGCTGTAATCGCTGCTAAAGGTGCTTCAACAAAGTACTGAGTAAAGGGTCTGAATACTTATGTAAATGTTATATTTCAGTTTTTAATTTTTAATACATTTGCCAACATTTCTGAAAACGTGTTTTTGCTTCGTCATTATGAGGTATTGTGTGTAGATTGATGAGGGAAAAAAAAACAATTGAATCCATTTTAGAACAAGGCTGTAACGTAACAAAATGTGTAAAAAGGTCAAGGGGTCTGAATACTTTCCGAGGGCAATGTATAATACCACAAATAAAACTTCAGATGACAGTTTGAACTGAGAGTCTGACCTCAACTAGACGTCTGCCACACGTGGGCTATTAGGCCTGCTATGAGCAGCAATAAAGCTACGCCCTCTGGTAGTGTTTTGAGTGTCTTAGAACAGCAGCATTTGACTGTGTCCTTGCAGGTGCTCCATTATAGAGGCTAGACTTTACCGCCAAATGCTTACTTATTTGAGACTCCGTTGTTCGTGTTGGTGTGGTTGGGTTGTCTGTAATGAGGGGTGATATTGTGAGTCAGAGAATAATATGATGGCTTGAATGTGTTGGAACTGTGGGGAATTGTATGGTGTTCCTCTGCTGATATGACAGTACAGGATAAGTGATGGTGTCTGATAATGTGTGGACTGGGCCAGTATGAGTGGGAGAATGTTTTCACATGTGCTCTGTGTGTGCACTGCATGTGCCCGGGAGAGCATCAAGACTGTTCTTTGTAGTCATGTTTGACGACAGGAAGAGAGACATTCTTGCACACGTCCACAGTTTGTGACTCCTCTGTTCCTCGGCCCCTTCACATTTTTTCCATCTCTCCTTTCTTTTCTCTTCTTTTTCTTTTTCTGTTAAAATATACAGGAAAGAGGGGGTTTGTTTAGATTTAATGTTCTGCATCTCCTCCTCATCTACATTCTCCTCCCTTCCTGTGTCCCCTCCCTGTGTCCCCCCCCCCCTGCCTCCCCCACCTTCCCCGTGCCGCCAGTATGACAGAGGGGAATTCACGCGTGCAGTCCCCTCTCTGAATCTCATTTGATCCTGCCGCCTTGCTGATCCTGCACCAGACTCCCAGAGGAGAGGACAAGTAATGTTCCTCTTTGATCACGCTACAAATGAGCCTGGGAAAATAGAAACCAATGAAAAAAGAGGACCGTTTTAGAAAGAAACTAAAAAGAGGAGAGGAAAGTTTGATGCCTGTTAGTGCTATCAGCATCCGCTGTCACAGGAATCGTGTTCCTAATGGAAAGATTTGAAACATGAAAAGATGCTGACGTGCTTGTTATTATCTCCACCTGAAACAAAGACATGTCTCCCCTGGTCTGTTGGTTAGGATCTTGGCTGCCATTTTGCCTTTTTTCTACAAAACTGTTAGGAATAGGAATCCCCTGACATCCAATATGTGTAAATAATATCAAACATCTCCGTCACAAATCTATACTAAGCAATAAACATCTGGCTCCCAGAAACAGAACAAGAAGAAGCACCCCCAGCCCAGTCAGTGTCCATTAGAGTAAGCACTGACACCAGGTAGTAAACTTTAACAGGGTATAGTGCAACGTGAACCACAGTAAATCAGCTTTACAATAGCAAGAAATGCATCAAGTTATCGTCAACAACTGAGTGGAGTGAACAAAGAGAAACTGCCTGTACAAACAGTGGAGGCTGCTGATTGGAGGACGGCTCATAGTAAAGGTTGGAACGGAGTAAATGGAATGGCATCAAACAGATTGAAACCATGTGTTTGATGTATTTGGTACTATTCCACCTACTCCGCTCCAGCCATTACCACGCGCCCATCGTCCCCAATTAAGTTGCCACCAACCTCCTGTGCTGTTCAAGTACAAATGTGCAATGCATGTAGCATGTTTGTGAAGGGAGGCAGTGGCATTTTTTGGTTGCCGGAGCTCTGGTATTGCACACCATGATAACTCAATGTTATGATATTTGAGAAAAAGATTGATTGTAAGAACTGACTGGAATTTGTTGTATTTGTTCATGTGTGGTGTGTGTGTGTGTGTGTGTGTGTGCGTGTGTGTGTGTGTGCGTGTGCGTGCATGCAAGTGTTTCTGTGTGTGTGTGTGCGTGCGTGCGTGCGTGCAAGGGTCTGTGTGTGTGTGTGTGTGTCCGTGTGTGTGTGGTGTGTATGTGTGTGTGTGTCGCTATGTGTGTGTGGTGTGTGTATAGTGGACAGAGAGAGTGCGAACCCCAGGGCAGGTGTTTCCTCTATGGGGCCAGCGGCAGTAGGCCTCATCTCATGCAGTGAGTAAACATCAGCAGAACAAACTGTGGAGCTAGAATGTCAGGGTGACGTGCGAGGAAGGGAGATGTGGAACCAAACTCAAATCTGTCCAGACAACACACACTCTCCACTCACACACTCCTCCGCGCACATACTGACCCTTAGCCTTGCCACTGAGATTAGCTTCTGACCCACATTCACAACTCACAGAGTAATCACTGTTACAAATATGCAAAGAGGTGGCAATGTAGAGACAAAACCGGCCTGAATGAGGCTGTTATTATGAGTGAGCTTGTACTCTACAGAACAGTATGGACTGATAGCACATCAGTGAAAGAACCCACATGCTCAGATCCGTCAGGCTCACACATGTTCTGCCCGTGTTCCTGAGCTGTTGGCGCGTGGAGGAGTGTGTGTATTGTGTGTGTGTGTTGGAGCATGTAGGAGAGAGGAGAGCTAGGGTTCAGCAGCATAGCAGCAGCAGGCGGAGGATTCCACATCGGTCTCCCACACAACCAAAGGTTTGAATGACTCCCAAGCTCCCCAGTGCTAACTCAAAGCAGACCCAGTGCTAGCTCCTGTCCCACAGCCCAATCAACAGGAAGAATTCTTCCAACACAACACATTCCTCTGTCTCTCCATGTAAACCTTTTAACAAGCCCCGTCCGCTTGATAGTGGACATATCGGATTCTCCGTTCCTCCGTTCCTCTAGCCTACCTCTCCTTCTCTGTTTGAAAATGAGTGAAGAGTGGCTTTCACAGACAGGCCGATGATAGACAGACAAACGGACAGACAAGGACGGCGCAGCAGATTGAGTAGTCGACACAGACTGAGAGGCAGAAAACAAACCACAATATTTAATGACCTGATTTTACAGCGTGGGTTGTGTGCTATTATGTTTTTGGACTGTGAGTGTGAGTGGGACTATGAGTGTGAGTAGACCTATGAGTGTGAGTAGGACTATGAGTGTGAGTAGGCCTGTGTGTGTGAGTAGGCATATGAGTGTGAGTAGGACTATGAGTGTGAGTAGGCCTGTGTGTGTGAGTAGGCATATGAGTGTGAATAGGCCTATGTGTGAGTAGACCTATGAGTGTGAGTAGGACTATGAGTGTGAGTAGGCCTGTGTGTGTGAGTAGACCTATGAGTGTGAGTAGGACTATGAGTGTGAGTAGACCTATGAGTGTGAGTAGGACTATGAGTGTGAGTAGGCCTGTGTGTGTGAGTAGGCATATGAGTGTGAGTAGGCCTGTGTGTGAGTAGGCATGTGTGTGTGAGTAGTACTATATGTGTGAGTAGGCCTGTGTGTGTGAGTAGGCCTGTGTGTGTGAGTAGGCCTATGTGTGTGAGTGGGACTATGAGTGTGAGTAGGCCTGTGTGTGTGAGTAGGACTATGAGTGTGAGTAGGCCTGTGAGTGTGAGTAGGCCTATGAGTGTGAGTAGGCCTGTGTGTGTGAGTAGGCCTGTGTGTGTGAGTAGGCATGTGTGTGTGAGTAGGACTATATGTGTGAGTAGGCCTGTGTGTGTGAGTAGGACTATGAGTGTGAGTAGGCCTGTGTGTGTGAGTAGTCCTATGAGTGCTTATTCAAACTATATTTAGAATGTGGTTTAATGTTGATGCATGTGGACATGAGTGTGTGTGGTGGTGTGGGAGGATGTTTCTGGCGTGCCCCTGTTCTTTTGTTCCCACTCCCCTTGCTTCTCCTCGCCTCAGAACCTCTGCTGTCCACACCATAGTGACCCATGACCTATAGAGGTCAGAGTTCAGTCTTAGTGTCATTTGATTTAATTCTATCCCCTCTTGGAGGTTCTGAGTGATGCTGTCTGTGCTGTTCTAGACACTTTCTCCTGACCCTCGTTTCTTCACTTTTGCTGCCCATTATTCTGTATTCACTTATTACCAATCACCAACTGTTATGGAGAAACATCACTGAGGACTTTTAATGCAATTTGGCATGTTAAAAGGATGAAGCAAAGGATTATGTAGGATTATGAAGGCCTGTGTCCATATACAAAGACTTGACTTTCATATTGCTGACGTGGCGATCTTTAAATGTCCGGTAACACCTGGGTAATATGCAGATAAAGGCAGAGCGATCTGCATATACCTCAAAATATCACACAGAATACCAAATCAAATCTGGATTTAAATGTGTTTTCTGTCAAATAGTTGGTGCAATTGAATCAGTGGAAAAGACCCTGGCCTGTCCATCTGGCACTCCAGGCAGGCACAATCAAACTCTCAAAGTAGTTGAAAGAAAACAAACAAACTCTAATACATATCCCAAAATATCCCAGGTTACACCCAATGCAACTGGAACGGTTTCCTCAGCACAGGAAACCGTTGGGAAATATTCTCATCCAAGTTTGTTTCTGCACTGTAAAAAAAAGAAGATGTTGAGTTTGCATTTGAAGTTGATTCAACATACAATTGTATGTCAACCAGCTACAACAAGATTGTGAGTTTGCTCGACATGAGCTGAACCAACACACATTCTGAAGTTGAATTGTAGGTTCACACAAATTAGAATTTGAAGTTACTGTAAGTGAACATACAGTTCAATTTGAGAATTTATTCTACCTTATTTGCATATTTCCCAGTGTGCCTTACCTTTCGGTGAATTGTAATTACCACCAATGACTGTATCTGTTCGCGATCGAGACATGGTTGTTGTATTCAATAGCTTTCAGTCCTGAAGCCTTCACCAAGTGTCTAAGTGAATATGTTATTTTAAAAATGAAGCTCTAGATTATATACACTACATGACCACGACATGGAATGAGATGCTCGTCAAACATTTCATTCCAAAATCCTGGGCATTAATATGGAGTTGGTCCCTGCTTTGCTGCTATAATAGCCTCCACTCTTCTGGGAAAGAATTCAACTAGATGTTGGAACATTGCTGCGGGGCGCTCACAGTCGGCATTCCAAGTCATCCCGAAGGTGTTTGATGGGGTTGAGGTCAGGGCCCTGTGCAGGCCAGTCAAGTTCTTCCACACCGATCTAGAAAAACCTTTTCTCTATGTACCTTGCTTTGTGCACGAGGGTATTGTCATGCTGAAACAGGAAAGGGCCTTCCCCAAACGGTTGCCACAAAGTTGGAAGCACAGAATCGTCTAGAATGTCATTGTATGCTGTAGCGTTAAGATTTCCCTTCACTGGAACTAAGGGGCCTAGCCCAAACCATGAAAACAGTCCCAGACCATTATTCCTCCTCCACCAAACTTAACAGTTGGCATTATGCATTCAGGCAGGTAGTGTTCTCCTGGCAACTGCCAGATTTGTCCGTCGGACTGCCAGATGGTGAAGCTTGACTCATCACTCAAGAGAATGCTTTTCCACTGCTCCAGAGTCCAATGGCGGTGAGCTTTATACTACTCCAGCCGACGCTTGGCATTGTGCATGGTGATCTTAGGCTTGTGTGCGGCTGCTCGGCCATGGAAACACATTTCATAAATCTCCCGACAAACAGTTCTTGTGCTGATGTTGCTTCCAGAGGTAGTGAGTGTTGCAAGGGAGGACAGATGATTTTCACACTCTCGGGGGTCCTGTTTTGTGAGCTTGTGTGACCTACTACTTCACGGCTGTGACATTGTTGCTCTAGACGTTTCCACTTCACAATAACAGCACTTACAGTTGACCGGGGCAGCTCTAGCAGGGCAGACATTTGATGAACTGACTTGTTGGAAAGGTGGCATCCTATGATGGTGCCATGTTGAAAGTCATTGAGGTCTTCAGTAAGGCCATTCTACTGCCAATGTCTATGGAGATTGCATGGCCGTGTGCTCGATTTTATACACTTGTCAACAACAGGTGTGGCTGAAATAGCCAAATCCACTATTTGAAGGTGTGTCCACATACCTTTGCATATATAGTGTATATCTTAAGGCCTTTCTTTGAGGGCCTAGTTACACCCAGGGGTGAAAGTAAGCTGGTACGGGGTCTGGTACGGCGTACCGGATAAATAAATATTGGGGGTACGCCGTACCGGTAGGACGTGAACCTATCACAATAATTAACACAGAATGCCAAGAAAATATATAGACCATTACACCATTATTTAACATTACCACATGTCAGCCACATGGAAAATGAGAGAATTGACTTGAATCCCGGGGGTACAAGCTCCAAATTGTTTTGTGGAGGAGATGGGTGACCTTTACCGCGATGCGCGTGGACAGCAGTGGATGCAATTCAGGCTACAAGTTTAGGCCTAATGACAATCTCAGAATGTCATTACAATACACATGTAGGTGTTTTGTAACAGATGTCTCAGTAGCGATAAGTGCAATAAGTCCAATGTCTCAGTGCAATAAGTCCAATTACTAACAGATTAGATTTGTTTAGAAAAATGCATGTTATTTATGTTTGTGTAGCATAAGATGAATCAACAAATCAATGTACATGCAAAAACAGGTATTGAAACAAACAATTCTGAAAATCAAACCACAAATATGATAATAATGGTTGTGGTTTGGAACAAACATGAATAAGTAATTTTACTCAAAAAGCTTGTTTAAATTCATCTCACTTCGAGCAGAATTTGTTGAGTAGACAAACTTTGACACATGAGCTCAAATCCTTGGCCTTTTGAAGTCCCCTCAACTCACAGAATAACGCTGATAACACAATTGGTTAAATGGGCTTTTAAACAGTACAGCCCTGATGCTCAGATGGAGAAATCCCCCGTTCATAGGCGTGATTGTGTTTGAACAATGTTAGAATTGTTGCCTTTTTTTCAAGGAGTGGAAGTGGTGTGTGACTCATATCAGAGGGAAAGGACTGTCTTCAGAGAAGAGGTTGAATAGAGACCACTCTGATTACATGTATGTTAATGCATGATGCATGGTAGAGGTTGTGGTGCGCAGTTGTATGCAGAGAAAGAGAGGGAGGTTTAGTAGCACACTATGAAGCTGCTGAGAGTGCCTTCAGAAAAGCCGTCGAGGACAGAGAATAAATGATGCCAATGTGTGATAGATATGTGGAGATAGTGGCCAATCTTCCTGCCTGCAGGACGTATGTGAAGGGTGTTCAGTACATGTAGCATCACGCTATCACACTATTGTTGTGTAACATTAGCAGTGGACAGAGGGAGCTCTGTGAGCGAGGCTGTGTTAAGTGAGGCCTACCGAGGCCTGTTCTGTCTGTCAGCCAGGGCCGAGGAGAGGAGGACTAGAGAGGACAGCCGTAGGGGAGACATGTTGTTCTCAGACACACACTGGCTGAGTGATTCATGGTCTTTGAGAGGAGGGGAACAGCAGGGAGGACCAGAAGAGGAGACATACAGATGGGAGGAAGAAGACCCAAATGTCACACGTGGGATGTGTGCTGTACGCTCAGTGCCATGCTCGCTAGATGAATGCTGGAATTTGGTGAGAGAAATATGTATGGAAAATATGTACAGCATGGGTGAACTCTGACCTTATGTGGACCTGGAAAACATCTTGTTCTAACAAAGCACTCCTTTATCTCTATTTCTGCATGGCCACAACCACACATACAGTAGAATTAACGTCACTCCAGTGTAATGTAGGCAGATGTGGTATATATATCACTGACTCAGTCCAAGCTAGGGAGATCAAACACACTCTACATACACGTAATGACTCCAACAGGTAAAGTGAGGTAAGGATTATTAGGAGGTCTAATGAGATTCAGACAGGTGATGCTGGCGGAGGAAGCATCGCTGCAGGGTAGACAGGTAGATTTGAATAGAGATGTTTTGGCATATGACAGACAGAGCCAGTCCTGAGGAGTCAATCACTGTTGATGTTGGGGCGACTCCAGACCTCACATGGCCTCCTGCCAACTGCTCTGCTCGCCCAGGGATGCTTTACGACGCCAGGGGAGAGGAGACGAGGAGAAGGAACATTCCCCAGGCCTGTGTAAATGCCCCCATGGTGAAAATGTTCCTGCTGTACTGTGGGAACAATGGGGGCTCTGGGACAGTAGGGTAGGAGGCAGGGAGGGGTAGGGTGGGAGGGTGAGAGGTTAGCACTCAGCCGTCCATCTGTGTCACACTGCTGTGTTTGATTAGCCTCTGTCTGTTTGTGGTCGTTGGGATGTTATAACCCTTTTATCCCCTCACTGATGAATTCCTTCCTTCTTGTTCCCAGAATGCTAGAGATAATCTGGTCTCTGTCAGATATCGGATTCCATCTCTTGCATTTGTATTGATTGCTGTCCAAAATAGTTGAATGTTTTATATTCATTTGAATATTTCTTGAGTCTTCTTTGGCTGTAGTTTGGCCGGTGCAGGCCATCATTGTAAATAAGAATTTGTTCTTAACTATATAAAATATAGTATTGTTTTTTGTGAAACAAAGTTCTGTGGAGTGTCTTTGTGTGTGTGTGTGTGTGTGTGTGTGTGTGTGTGTGTGTGTGTGTGTGTGTGTGTCTGGCATGTCATTGTGAAGATTGTTTCTTTCAGAAGAGGAATTTCTCCTGCTTTTCTCATTGTTTTCCCAAATGGCATTGCAAATTTGGACTACTGTCTGAGGTCAAAGGTCAGATAGAAGACTCTCTGTACTTTAGTCATGTGGATGTTATGTTTGGTTATGTATGCTGTGTTATGTTATATATTAGTTATACTTTACATAATATTTATATGCCAAACAACTCCATGCACAGGGACTGCATGTAACAATTTCCAGTGAAAAATACCCATTTAGTGGAAGAACTGTACAGATCTATTTTAATGCGACCACGTTTTCCAAAATATCTGCTCCAAATGAAGATTCAAAGATGTCTGCAGAAAGAATGGGATGTCAGCTATGACATGACACCCTGAGTTTGAAAACAACTATTTTGGTTATTGAATTACAGTAAGTGAAGTGGATTCAAACCCATTAATGAATTACATCATGGGTCTCTGATCTATACTACACAGAAATGCAGAATCATGAATATGAATGTCATTCTCCTTACATTCTCCTGGACATCACAGCGCAGAGTACAGTAGAGTAGAGTTCAGTACAGTGCAGTAGAGTAGAGTAGAGTAGAGTAGAGTAGAGTAGAGTAGAGTTCAGTACAGTGCAGTAGAGTAGAGTAGAGTAGAGTAGAGTAGAGTTCAGTACAGTGCAGTAGAGTAGAGTAGAGTAGAGTAGAGTAGAGTAGAGTAGAGTTCAGTACAGTGCAGTGCAGTAGGGTACAGTAGAGTATAGTTCAGTATAGTAGCGTACAGTACAATATACTGTACTCTACTGTACTATACTTTTCTTTACTGTACTGTATTGTATTGTATTGTACTGTACTCTACGGTGCTCTACTCACTGTACTGTACTGTACTGTAATGTACTGTACTGTGCTATCTTAATGATATGTGGGTTTTTGGTAATGGAATTACAAGACAAAAGGCCATATTTCTTAAACGTAGAGAATACAAAACAATTTCTCCAAAACGAAATATTGATATTAGTTGGCAGTGGTCTTTAGGTCAACATGATTGAATTTGAATGTATCTCTAATACATTTTAATACTTTTTTCCCTAGATGTTTCTGAAGACATCTTTTACATCTGTTTGACAAGAAATTAAAGTCTTTACTTATGCCTCCTTTTTAGGATGAAAATGATTTAAAAAATATGCTTCCATTTCCCCATAATATAGAATATTAGCTTTCATTTGACACCCAATTTGATATGCTCCTATGAACTTCATGTTGGTGCTCATGGGTCCTTTTACATGGAAATGCTCAGTTTGGACAAGAGTCTTGAGGATTGGATAGTTTGGACAAGACTGAGTGATTGAGTTATTGTTGTTTTGAGTCCAGTTGTCAGGTGTTTTGAGTCTGTCTGTAACACAGCACTCCAAAGGCCTGTCATAATTAGAGCCATGCTGCAGATTAAAATCCTGTTCTGGCTGTTCCAAACATCATTGCCTTATGACCTGTGTGTGTGTGTGTGTGTGTGTGTGTGTGTGTGTGTGTGTGTGTGTGTGTGTGTGTGTGTGTGTGTGTGCGCGCACACGTATGTATTGGACCGGCTTGACCTGATAAATTATTCACTGACATTTGCTTCTTGGTTCACGGCAGGGCAATTAGGCTGGATTTGAAAAGACATCATAAATGTCTGTGTGTGGGCGAGGGCAGGCGAGGACTGTGGGAATGAGCATCAGCATGAGTAAGGCTGTAAGGCTGCCGCTGTGTGCGTACGCTCAGACAGTTGTGTTTGTTGGGAGCTAGCAGCAACTCCTGTAATTAAATCATTTATAGGGATTGTTTATGACTCTCATATCAAAGTAGAATTTAAGCTGTGTGTGTGTGTGTGTGTGTGTGTGTGTGGTGAATTTAAGCTAAATCAGTACCTGATGTTTTCCATTGTGTTTCAGACTCAGTCTGGATTTAATTCACAGCTTAACCTATTTACAGTGCAGCCTGTTACCATGCTATGGGTGCTCTGTGGGTGAGATCTGAGCTGCTGTGAATAAAAGGTCGCTGCTATGCAAATAAATAATGCCATAAAAGCTAACAGGGTGTTTTTCTGCAAGCAGCGAGTGGGCACTGGTTAAACTCTCACCACATGTTTAATTAACAGCGAGAAGAAAAGTAGAAAGTGTAGCATGGAGAGAGAGAGAGCTACGGGGGGCAACTTCAATTTAGGATCCTCATTTTAAATGGCTGGAATGCTCAATTCTGCGTTGGCAGCCTCCCCATAAGCTGTGTGTGTGTGTGTGTGTGTGTTCGGGCTGGAAATGGCCAGGGACCTCACAAGACGATATTATCACAATACTTAGGTATCGATACAATGTATTGCGATTTTCACAACTATGTATGTATTGCGATTTTCACAACTATGTATGTATTGCGATTCGATGTTCCAAACATATTGCTCTGTATATGTCTGCTGCAGAGAGACAAGCGACTAACTGCATGAGAAAAACAGTTTTTGATCAGTTAGGGAAATAAAAGTGCTGAAAACATGTTGGCTCACTGTTTAAAAAGAACAAGCTATAGGATGAAAAATACTGGAGTTTTGGCACAGGTACAGCCAGATGACAAGCGCCAGCTAACGCTTCCTAGCAAAACCAAAATAAATGACTAATTGATACTTGGAGTCAAAGTATTGATATAATATCATCCATAATAATATTGCAATGTGTAACTAAATCCATTTCCCCCAATCAGTAGTCTGTCTATGTGTGATGTCCTTAAACAGTCTCCCATAGAGCAGCTGGTGGGAGCCTTATTGCACACAGCTCAGATCAGACTCATCCTAGTGACTACACATTATACACAGAAAATATCATAATGGTCAAACACAACTAACCAGCCAACTGTAAATAAACTACAGGCATGTTTTAATTATCATCGAAGGGGTGAACACACAGCAGTGTGAACTAGTACGTACTCCTACATCTTTTATTCCCATGTTACTTCTGAAAGAGTTATCTGTGTGTTTATTCCTGATAAACACATTGTAACTGGAGAAATGTGTATTGCACATGCCAGTGAAACGTTGTGAATGGGAGAGATGGTGAGAGAGGTGTCTTGCTGTCGGATGCTGGTTCTAGGCAGGTGTCAGCTGTCAGGTGTGTTCCAGTGTGTAGTGTACAGCAGGATTATACAGTAGGCGGAGTCATGGCTGGATCCCATAATAATAGCCCCGGAACAGAAGGCCACCTGCAGGACTGCTGCTTTCAGCACTGAGTGGGCCTGTCTCTGTCTCCTCTAATCCCCCCCACCACCACACACACACACACACACACACACACACACACACACACACACACACACACACACACACACACACACACACACACACACACACACACACACACACCCACACACATACGCGCACACACACACACACACACACATACGCGCACACACACACACACACACACATACACACACACACACACACACACACACACACACACACACACACACACACACACACACACACACACACACACACACACACACACACACACACACACACACACACACAGACTGACAGACACAAACACACACAGGTTCCCACCAGCTCCTCCGAACTGGCAGTTCTCTCTGCTGTAAAGAACACAGCCTACCACCACTGTGTAACCAGGAAGCCAAATATCACATCGGTGACTGTACTGTGCTGGTTGAAAACAACATGCTTACTTACAGCTGCTGTGAGAATCCTAAGGTCCAAAATGATGATGATTTAGTTTTTCCCTCAAATGTCTGAACATCATTAGCGGAACTGAAACTTGGACACATAGCTTATAAAAATCTGTTCGCTTGGCTATAGTTTCAGTACAAGGTACTGTACAACACATCATATTTCTCATATGAAGTACATGTTATTGTATCACTGTGTACTGATGTGTCCCCTTCTCTCTTGTGTGCAGCTGATCCCATCGATGTGCTGCGGGTACTGGAGCTGTCGGACAACATGGAGGGGGTGTCCATGGAGGCTGGCCTCTGCACCAGCAGGAAGGACATGGAGGAGACAGACATGGCCTATAGGATAGACAAGAAGATCCAGCTCAGTGCACCCACCAAACAGCTCTTCCCAGGTAACAACAATCTGTAGAGATGTAGTTCACATCCAATGAGTCTGAGTTATGGTGTATGTGTGGTAATTGCAGTGAATCCTAAGCTTCACTGTAACACAACGGACCTGACTTTGTTCTCCCTCTTCTCCATGGGTGTAGGTCTTAGGGTGTAGTAGCACAGGCCATTATTATTATTCATTGAAGTTCAGATGTGTGATATTGTTATTTTGGGAGTGGCAGTGGGTCTTGCCAGTGTGGGAGTTCCCAAAGTGGTCTGTTGCTACCTACTGTGTTCTCCACTGTATGACTGACTGTATGACTGACTGTATGACTTAATCTATGACTGACTAAATGACTGACTGTATGACTAACTGTATGACTAACTGTATGACTGACTGTATGACTGAATGTATGAGTGAATGTATGACTGTATGACTGACTGTATGACTGGCTGTATGACTGACTGTATGACTGACTGTATGACTGGCTGTATGACTGTATGACTGTACCGCTGGCTGTATGACTGACTGTATGACTGACTGCATGACTAACTGTATGACTGACTGTATGTCTAACTGTAAGATGAAATGTTTGACTGACTGTATGACTGTATGACTGACTGTATGACTGTATGACTGTATTGCTGACTGTATGACTGTATTGCTGACTGTATGACTGTATTGCTGACTGTATGACTAACTGTGTGACTGACTGTATGACTAACTGTATGACTGACTGTATGACTGTATGACTGTATGACTGTATCACTGACTGTATGACTGACTGTATGACTGACTATATGACTGGCTGTATGACTGTATGACTGTATCACTGACTGTATGACTGACTGTATGACTGTATGACTGTATGACTAACTGTATGACTAACTGTATGACTGACTGTATTGCTGACTGTATGACTGACGTGTGACTGTATGACTGACTGTATGACTGTATGGCTGACTGTATGACTAACTGTATGACTAACTGT
This sequence comes from Oncorhynchus mykiss, assembly GCF_013265735.2. Taxonomy (NCBI): domain Eukaryota; kingdom Metazoa; phylum Chordata; class Actinopteri; order Salmoniformes; family Salmonidae; genus Oncorhynchus; species Oncorhynchus mykiss. The sequence continues at coordinate 41,346,350 of NC_048577.1, read as the reverse complement.
GTGACTGTCTGTATGACTGTCTGTATGACTGACTGTATGACTGACGGTATGGCTGTATGACTGACTTTATGACTGTATGACTGTATGACTGACTGTATGGCTGTATGACTGACTGTATGACTGACTGTATGACTGACTGTATGACTGTATGACTGACTGTATGACTGACTGTATGACTGACTATATGGCTGACTGTATGGCTGTATGACTAACTGTATGACTGACTGTATGACTGACTGTATGACTGACTCTATGACTGTTTGACTGACTGTATGACTGTATGACTGACTTGAATATTATTTCATTGGATACAGAAATTGCATTATGTATTTTTATATAAAAAACAGTGTCGGGTGCAACATTATTTTAACATATCAGAGAACAACAGAGTAGAAAAGGTCAACCATATCATCCACACCAATTGTTCCCCCTTCCCCCCCAGACTCGTTGTTCCCTGTGGACTTCTCCCTGATGACAACAGTGAGGGCAAAGAAGGACACCCAGTTTTTCCTGCTGTCTGTGTATGATGAGCAAGGTGTACAGCAGCTGGGGCTGGAGGTGGGCCGCTCGCCTGTCTTCCTGTACGAAGACCACCAGGGACAGCCCTCCCCGGAGCTCTACCCCATCTTCAAGAAGATCAACTTGGCTGATGGAAAGTGGGTACTACCCCTGGCCTGATGTCCTTGGCTCTTGACGAGGACTTCTTCTCAAAACCCAAACTCTGTAGCCCCTGATTCATGATTGACACATATTGACATGATTGGGTCAGATTCACCTGCATCGTGCCGTTTGGTTGGCCATTGGGTATCACTGAAACCTGACCCAAAATATGCAGTTTCCTTAGTATGTGATCTCACTTGAAAGTGTGCTTGACCCTAAGGGACCTGCAGCCATAGAGGACACACATAGATCACGTTAGTACCATAGAGTTCTTGGCTCACAATATAAGGTCAATGGCTTGACTTGAGCCTGTAAAATACTACAATGTGATTCAATGCATTTGACCTTAGAAAACCCTTCCTCAGAATACTGCATACAGGTGGTGCCTCCTTCTAACTGAACCCAAGTGACCTACATTCAACCTGACACTACATCTGCATAATAAAGATGTACAAACCCATCTCCAACTCTCTGTCTGTCCAGGTGGCATAGAATAGCCTACAGTGTGGAGGGCAAGTCAGTCACCCTGTACCTGGACTGTGAGAAGGTGCAGACTCTGGAGTTACTGAGAGGGGACAATCCCCTGGTCAGCACGGAGGGGGTGATCGTGTTTGGAACACGACTACTGGACGAGGAGGTGTTTGAGGTAGGACACCAGGGCGAGGGAGTCAGGGTTGGGTGTGAATGAAGTAGTGTCATGGACTGTATGTAGGATTTGGTATGTATGTACTGTAGTCTCATCAGTAGCAGAACACAAACTGGTTCATTCTGGTATTGGATCTGAGAAACATCAGTATTATTTGTTGGAACTTGTCTTAACTGGATTCTTGGCATAATGTAATATTCACTCACTCATCTTTGCTCACTCCTCGGAGCATAGCTCCTCGACAAATGGATCTCCACGCCGTCTTATTCTAGGCCAGGTCCCAGGCTGATGTGTTGTTGAGTCCCAGGTCGTGTATGTCGTTGTCCAACTGGTTGGATGACCTGGTTCTCGGTCTTCCTCTTGGGCCTGGCCAGTTGGGGGATGATTCCTTTAGTATAAGGGCAGGCTCCAGAGGTGGGATTGATCTGACCAGGTGACCGAACAGTCGGAGTCAGGAGGCTCTGACCAGGGAGGAGACGGGGATGGTCCATCTTTTGACGTATTGTGGAGTTCTAGATGTTTTACTTAAAAAAAAATATTGAACCTTTATTTAACCAGGTAGGCCAGTTGAGAACAAGTTCTCATTTACAACCGCGATCTGGCCAAGATAGAGCAAGGAAGTGCGACAAAAACAACAACACAGAGTTACACATGGGATAAACAAACGTACAGTCAATAACACTATAGAAAAATCTATATACTGTGCGTGCAAACAAAGTAAGATTAGGGAGGTAAGGCAATAAATAGGCCATAGTGGTGAAATAATTACAACTTAGCATTAACACTGGAGTGATAGAGGTACAGATGATGATGTGCAAGTAGAGATACTGGGGTACAAATGAGCACAAAAATAACAATATGGTGATGAGGTAGTTGGGTGGGCTATTTACAGATTGGCTGTGTACAGGTGCAGGGATCGGTAAGCTGCTCTGACAGCTGATGCTTAAAGTTAGAGAGGGAGATATAAGACTCCAGCTTCAGTGATTTTTGCAATTCGTTCTAGTCATAGGCAGCAGAGAACTGGAAGGTAAAGGCAGCCAAAGTAGGTGATTGGCTTTGGGGGTGACCAGTGAAAAATACCTGCTGGAGCCCGTGCTACGGGTGGGTGTTGCTATGGTGACCAGTAAGCTAAAAGGCTGGGCTTTACCTAGCGAAGACTTGTAGATGACCTAGAGTCAGTGGGTTTGGCGACGAATATGTAGCGAGGGCCAGCCAACAAGAGCATACAAGTCGCAGTGGTGGGTAGTATATTGGGCTTTGGCAACAAAACGGATGGCACTGTGAAAGTCTACATCCAATTTACTGAGTAGAGTGTTGGAGGCTATTTCGCCGAAGTCAAGGATCGGTAGGATAGTCCTTTTTTCGAGGGTATGATTGGCAGGATAAGTGAAGGAGGCTTTGTTGCGAAGTAGGAAGCCGATTCTAGATTTAATTTTGGATTGGAGATGCTTCATGTGAGTCTGGAAGGAGAGTTTACAGTCTAACCAGACACCCAGGCATTTGTAGTTGACCATATATTCTAAGTCAGAACCGTCCAGAGTAGTGATGCTAGTCGGGAGGGTGAGTGCGGGCAATGATCGGTTGAAGAGCATGCATTTAGTTTTACTTGCATTTAAGAGCAGTTGGAGGCCACGGAAAGAAGTGTGGATGTGGTCACGCCATGTGATGCCCAGTATGCGGCAGAGGCACTCGGAGTCAAAGGCGTCCAGGTGACGTGTGAGGTCCAGGGTGAGGGTCAATGACGTGTGAGGTCCAGGGTGAGGGTCAATGACGTGTGAGGTCCAGGATGAGGGTCCATGACGTGTGAGGTCCAGGGTGAGGGTCAATGACGTGTGAGATCCAGGATGAGGGTCAATGACGTGTGAGGTCCAGGGTGAGGGTCCTCACGTCGTGGGGAGGTGTAGTCTTCCCCAGTGATAGTCCACCTTAGAGTCAGCCTTGGCTTCATCAGCAATGGTGTCATACCACTTCTGTTTGTCCCTTATTCTTATCTCGTAGGTCAAGACGGTCCAGGGTCAAGTCATCCTGGTTCATCCGAGTAGAATATCATTTTTGTTGAGGTTTCGCGGCAGTAGCTCTCCGGTAGCTTGTCTGGATGTGGTATCAAATACTGGGATCATCTACACTGAGTGTACAAAACATTAGGAACACCTGCTCTTTCCATGACATAGACTGACCAGGTGAATCCAAGTGGAAGCTATGATCCCTTATTGATGTTACTTGTTAAATGGCAGATGAATGGTGTAGATGAAGGGGAGGAGACAGGTTATGTGTATGTGTGCCATTCAGAGGGGGAATAGGCAAGACAAAATATTTAAGCACGCTTTCGAACTCGGGATGTGGTAGTAGGTGCCAGGCGCACCGGTGTCAGTGTGTCAAGAACTGCAATGCTGCTGGGTTTTTCACTCTCAACAGTTTCCTGTGTGTATCAAGAATGGTCAGTCATCCAATGGACATCCAGCCAACTTGAAACAACTGTGGGAAACAATGTTGTCAACATGGGCCAGCATCCCTGTGGAACGCTTTCAACACTTTGTAGAGTCCATGCCCCAACGAATTGAGGCTGTTCTGAGGGCAAAAGGGGGTGCAACTCAATATTAGGATGGTGTTCCTTATGTTTTATACACTCAGCGTATACGAGCCTTTGCCTAGACAATACCGCGAGGAGGTTAGCACTCTGACTTAAACCCTAATGCAATATACCTACTATAAATTCTATTTGTAGCCCTGAAGACATTATTTTATTGAGGCGTGAATGAGATCCTCTAAAGCCACAACGGACAAGATTAAAATAACCATTATTTCCATGTGAGCTTAATTCATCCAATATGCCTGTTAGACCAGTGGAGATACTCACTCGGGTCATATATTAGCTGAATATTCTGACATGAACCCGCAGGGGATCCCGATCCCATTAACCTTGTTTTAACTTGGATGACTTTCTCTTCTCATAACCTCATTTCTGTCCCGGCCCATAAAAATGAAAGAGATGGCACATTCCATCACATACTTCACTAATTGTGTTCAGTTTTGAACATGCAGGCTGGAGCAGTATGTATTGTTGCTGTAAGCTTTAATGGGGTGTGAATGGGAGGGGTGGAGAACAGTTGAGAGTGGAGCAGCAGATAGGGGAGGACTAGGTTGTTTGCGGAAGGGAGTGGGGGGGGGGGGGGGGGGGGGGCAGGTACTGTTCAGACATGCTCTGATTCGGCCACATCTTTTCTACTGTGATCAAATACCTGGAAATGACCCTCAACATTTATATTTGTATGAGTGAGTTTGGATGTTTTGGAGAGTGTGTGTTAGAGGTGTTGACATTTGAACAGACAGCTTTATATTTTGACGTTTCAGAGTGTGCGTGAGTGTGAACATGTGTCAATGAATGTGTGAGTGTTGTTCATGCCTGCTGATTGGGAGGATTGATCTTGTGGGAAGAGGAATTTCCCAGTCGTCAGTGTTTATCCCTACGGCGACACTCGTCAGGGCTGCTGTCCTCATCATTATCCCTGAGTAGCTGTGGAGGGCAAAGGTCACATATTTAATGATGGCTTGGGTTGTTTGAGCTTGGTGAAAGTGTTTGGGGAAATAACAATGTCATTATGGATCCTTAAAATTGGAATGGACACTGAAGAGTGAGTTATGATGTGTAGTTAAATATGTGAATAACATAATGTGTGTGTGTGTTTCTGTGTGTGTGTGTGTGTCTGGATGTGTGTGCCGTACATATGTGCTTTCAAATCAAACAATAAAAAGATAAATGAATTCTAAGTGAAGCTCATATTCTTTTATTTTCATTTCCCTAACCCTGTTCCATAAGTCATTCCCAATGTCTCTCCCAGGATAGTGTGCAGGCCTAGTCCATTGTAATTCCAATGCCGCTCCACTCTCAATTCAGTAGCCTCCAGCATAAAGAGAGCCGAGTAGAGCAGCAGTCCTATTTCTGCTCATGTCCGCAGACCCTGAGACACAGAGGGGGAGAGTAGGAGGGGGTCACAGAGCACACACCCTCCCATCTCTCAGGCCCCTCAGGGTACCATCCCAACCCAGATTTTGCCCACTTGAGACATTGCAAAAGTACAGATGAAGGGATATTATCTGGCCCTAATGGGTTAATGTACACAAACTTCAGTCTTCTCAGCTTTCACCCTCTCAGAACCAGGTGTCCCCTGATGTTCTCACGTAGACAATAACTGTACAATCTCCCTCCAGCCACGCCCCCACACAATAACCTCCCCTCCCGCTGATGGCTTAACTTTACAGTCTTCTTTCTGCAATTAAGCAATGCTTCCCCTGAACATTCCTTGCATAAAACAACTGTAAAGATCCATTTTCACCCCAACCCCATCTTTCAAAACATCCCATGAATCATTCCTCAGGCTGCAAAAAAAAAAAGCGTCCCTTTGACATCCTTATGACTAATACCCGTCAATTATCAACATACTCTTTAGCATTCTCTCTGCTCTGCTCTCTCTGAATAGCCTAAGTGAGTGAGATGCCAGCTCATGTGTCCCATGTTGAATGGCTGTGGGTCAGGGCTGCGTTGACCTGGATGAGGCTGGTACTGGGGGAGAGATTAGAGGTTGGCCTTGTTCGCAGGCCCGCTCTGTTCCCAGGACCCAGGAGGGATCCAGGGGGCCAGTGTTCCGGCCCAGTTCCCCCAGCGTGGGAGAACATAGTGTGGGAGCTTGGGGACGGTGGTCAGCCCCTAATGCCTCTATTGCTTCCAGATTGCCTTCAAATGACTGTTGGTGTTGTTTACACACGTGCAGAGCCACGGACACAAGAATGTGCACGTACATACTGTACACACACACGCACACACACACACACACACACACATGCACGCACACATACTAAAACAATCATTTAACTGTCCACAAGTCTGAATGTATTGTCTGGGCTCTGTGTGGGCTGTTTGTGTGTTTTTTTGCCTCGTCTCACAGTTAGATATGATCCAGCCCAGTGTTTATGTGTAAACAACATCTGACCGTGTCTGTCTGTCTGTATTAGTCATTGTATTATTGCTGTGAGTAATCAGGCCTCCTTAGAAAACATTCAGAGTTTTGGTGTTGGTTTGGCTAGATGTTGGGTTCTTATCAAGCGTGTCTTACAGGGCAGTTTTGCTATTGATAGAGGAATCTCATGGATAGCGGGAGAGATTGGAAAGGCTGCATTAGTTAGTCAAGGTCTGTCTGTTGTAGATGCATTTCCTCCTTTCTAAGGATTGTATTCAGATGTTTTGACATCTGTTGCCCTGCAGGCTAGTAAGAAGCTGAGTATTTCTTCTTGTTTACTGTAGTGAGGTGAGGTGTAGTCATATTCAGTGCAGTGTGTGTTGTTGTTGTTGTTGTTGTTGTTGTCAGGTGTTCAAGCAGCGAAGCCGGTAATACCCTATTGTATTTCTTCTGGTTCATTATTATTATACCGTATTCTTCCCCCCAAGAAAAATAACATGCAAATTCCTGTGAGATGGTAAGTCTAGGAGGACACAACTTGGCATGATGGTAACGGCCCGTGGGTCACACCCTCTCTTGCAATCCCATGCCAATTGGCCACATTGTGGCACTTTAACAAGTGATTGAAAATGCTAAATCGTGCTACTCAGCAGTTGTGATGGAGAGTCATGAAATTTGGTGCATAGGTCCCACTCCTCACAAGGAACAAATTTGCCTCATGGACCTATAAGGTCCGCCATGATGCCTTTTCCAACATTTAGAATGATGTGAAAACACTTAAAACACTACTCCTCTGGCACTGAATGACTGATCTGCATAAAAATGTATATATGGCATCTATGGAACAAGCTCTCTCAATGAACTATTTTTCAGTCTAGTATGTCAAACAACATGGCAACTGCTGACCAATAAACATTCACATGGACCTGATCTGGCACATAAATAGATATAAATACGACATAGATATTCATATTGTAATACAACTTGGTACATAGGTTCCAAATACAGTTTAGACTCAACGTATGCAAGCACATTTAGATTGACCACATGGTGGCGCTATTTTTATTTTATTTAACTAGGCAAGTCAGTTAAGAACAAATTCAAATTTTCAATGACGGCCTAGGAACAGTGGGTTAACTGCCTGTTCAGGGGCAGAACGACAGATTTGTACCTTGTCAGCTCGGGTATTTGAACTTGCAACCTTCCAGTTACTAGTCCAACGCTCTAACCACTAGGCTACCCTTCCGCTATAATGGACACATATTTATATTTCTTGATCTGTTTGACTCAGAGTGGTGAAATTTGGCACACATGCTCAGGGATATTAGTCTAGCTAACGTATAAAATGTGGTTCATTTTGTCCTGTAAAATGGAAGAAGCCTCTTAAAGTGGTCAATATCATAAAAAATAGTTCAAAATACATTAAACTCATATAGCATGAGATCTGATTGATTTTTCGTTCGCATATCTGCGAAGAGTGGTAAGGAGTACAGAGTACAGCTTATCCTTGGGCAATGTGTCCAATTTGTCTTGATGGTGGCACAGTGGGCCCACAGCTTGAACCCCGGAATTGCTGCTTGCAGCTATATTCATTGTTGTTGTTGTGTATAAACCTGTTGGTCCTATTAGCCCAGAGAGATACAGACTGTATAACAATGCTACAAAGGAGTGTTGGTTGACTCCTAGTTCAGGCCAGGTCTAGCCACTGTTTATGGAGTGAGATCTCATTAGTGGAGAAGAGGTGAAGTCCGTTCACTGTGGCTTTAACAAGGTCTATATAATAAGGCCTTAATTGGCTGCTATGAAAGGGAAAGGGAAAAGGGAAAAGAGAATACCACAACTGAAATGTATCTTCCGCATTTAACCTAACCCCTCTGAATAAATACCAGCTAACTAGCGCCACAGTGCAGGCCTGGGCACCATAAAGCAAGCCCACACTTCCAACCACTCTAGTCCTATGTTAGTCAATGGAGCAGCTCTATTGGCTGAAACGATGGTATCAAAGATCCATTACATTGAATACAGAGTATCCAATAGTACAAGCCTGTTGGAGATTCTTCTTTCTTCAGTGGAGCTGAGCCTGTGTGTCGCTATGGGAACTAGACAGCACTGTGTGACTGTGACCTGATGCTCTTTGTTGGTTTTTGTCATCAGCACTTCAGAGGAGGAACTGTATTTTTTATTTAACTAGGTAAGACAGTTAAGAACCAATTCTTATTTACAATGAGAGCCTACTGGGGAACAGTGGGTTAGCTGCCTTGTTCAGGGGCAGAACGACAGATTTTTACCTTGTCAGCTCGGGGATTCGATAGAGCAACCTTTCAGTTACAGGCCCAATGCTCTAACCACTAGGCTACCTGCCGTCTCTCTCCCAGACTGTGGCCTAAGTCATCTACACACGTATTCTCCTGAGATATTTGCAGCCACTGTAATGTGCTGATAGAGGGATAAGGATGACTCCATGTCTAGAGATGTGCTCTGTGGCTCTGTGGCTCTGTACTGTAATGCTGTACATCTGCTGCGCAGGGACAAAGTAGTTACGAAGCTGACCAGCCGGCCGGCGCCAGCTAGGGGGAGCGGGGAGGGATACAGTACCACAGGTGGAACAGGGCCTTTGATCTTTGGCTGAGAATCTCTCTCTTTCTCTCTCTCTATCCCTCTCTCTCTTTCTCTCTCTCTCTATCCCCCCCCCTCTCTCTCTCTCTCTCTCTCTCTATCCCTCTCTCTCTTTCTCTCTCTCTCTCTTTCTCTCTCTCTCTCTATCCCCCCCTCTCTCTCGCTCTCGCTCTCTCTCTCTCTCTATTCTCCCCCCTGTCTCTCTCTATTCTCCCCCTCTCTCTCTCCCCCTCTCTCTTTCTCTCTCCCTCTCTCTCGCTCTCTCTCTCTCGCTCTCTCTCTCTCTCTCTTTCACTCTCTCTGAAAAGGTGTGGTAGAATTTGATGTTAATTGGGTTTTTCATCTCTGGAGCATTAACTGTTGTGTAACCTACTAGTTTATGTTGGCTAAATACTGGCCTGAGATCTGTGCTCGGTGAGATCTGAGTGAAGCACTAATAAAAAGTGCTTGGTAATGAGTTGGGGACCATTTAGCTGGGTGTGCTAGCGTGTGTGGACTCAGTGGGACCAGAGGGAGACCGGGGGGGGGGGGGGGGGGGGGGGGGGGGGTCTGTCTGTGTGTTTATGTGTACACACACTCTGGCCCTCCGGGGCAGGCTGGGGATGTAAAGGGGTGTTTGAAATGGGAGTGTGACAGAAGTATTTGACTGTTATGTGTACACTCAGCACCCTGCTAGAAGCCTGGGAACAGAGGGGTTGTGGGAGCAACAGTCACAGTAGTACTGGCCATTTTATACACACAGGATATTCACATGTGAAACGGCTTCAGCTCTATTAAACACATTCTCTTAGTGGTATGGCAACATCCTACAGAGCATTCTGTTTCCCAGCCATTTTCATCCTGGTCCTCCGAGGCCGTCGCAGTGCTTCTCATAGACTGTCAGAGTGATGTGCTGATCTTTTCTGTCCCTGTATGTTTGTCTGTGAGGTTAACATGATGCTTATATGTTTTTCTGTATGCTTGTCTGCCTGCCTTTCTGGTGTATGTGTGTGTGTGTGTGTGTGTGTGTGTGTGTGTGTGTGTTTTCCAGGGAGAGATCCAGCAGTTGTTGATTCTGGAGGACGCCCAGGCGGCGGCTGACTACTGCCTGCACTACATCCCTGACTGTGACTCTCCCCTGTCCTACAACAGGCAGGCCCAGAACCCTGAGCAGGTCAGTACTCCAGCCACCAGGGGGAGACACCCTCTCACATACACACATACTCACACAGTACACACACACTATTCCACTTCCCCTTCACCTGTCTTGTTTTATTTATCATCCATCCAAAATATCCTCTTCAAACTGTAACAGTATTTATTTATTTCGGTCCTCTTTTCTCTCGATGTATTTCTCTCTCCCCTTCTCTCTCTCTCTCTCTCTCTCTCTTCTTTCATATATGTATGCAATGAAATAATCTGTTATACAGTAGTTGATGATGTGGGTTTCTTGCTGCTAGCAATGAAACCAGGTTGTAATTCCATCTGTAATTGGTGAACAGGGACACTGTAGATGCTAACATGACACACACAACCTTACAACCTCAGTGAAACTGCAATAACTGCACCTTCAATAAAACCCAGATGGTCCTTAATCATAATTTGATTATGGAATAGAGAGTGTATTTATCTGGACTGCTTTAGAGTTGAACTCACATAGCGATATTTCCAGTTTGAGTTCTCTCTATGCTGGCTCAGTCAGGGCTCAACATTTCAGAGATACAGTTTCATGTTGAGGTTTTGTGCAGGTCCTGACTACACAGCATAGTGCTGGCTGCTACAGCTGCTTCCTCAGCCCCTTGTTTCTCAGCCAACAGATTAAACGATGAACAAGCAGCATGCATATCAATAAGGTCTGCCAGAGACCTGCCCTGCCCTCTGTAGCCCAGCCAATCCCAGCCTTGGCCATTTACTGTATCACATGATTTATCACTACCCAGTCTTCTCGGCCTAAGGGCCCGGAACACACCACTCAAACACAGGGAGGCCAGGCCAGAGCAGAATGAGACATCAGTCAGCCAGCATCAGAAGGAGCTCCTCCCTCTGTCTTTGATAGTGAGCCAGCAGCAGAGTGGTGAAACTCTACCATGGCAGTGTTGAGCTGCTTCAGCTTGAACACACACAGCCAGGAGCCCGTAAATATCACAGGATATCACCACTTTGGCTCTTCCCCTCTTCACCGGGCCTGCTTGGGCAATGGGATACACTTGGGAGAGATGAGTTATATTATGATGTATGTGTGTGTCTTTATGTTTGAGAAAAGTGTTTTGGAGAGAGGGAGAGAGGAAAAGTAAGAAATATTGATTCATGCGGCCCGCAGGGAGATGCTGTCAGGGTCTGTGAGAACAGTGCTCTGTGTGTAGCCTCCTATGCCTGGCTGTGTGTCTGGGTCTGGGTGTGTCCAATTCCTGGCGCTGCTCCTGGGACTGTCCATCAGTGTCAATCAGACGTAGAGCGTGTTGGCTATTCTAGATCTACAGCTGAGAAACCTGCTCTGTGTCCAAGACCTTGTCAGCATCACTCACTCTACACACTTTATATCCTCCTCACACTGACCCTGTTTACAAACCATCACAATCTCCTCATCAACGTATTTACCAGAGCAGATCTTCAACAACGATCTCGTACAAAGGTCTTCAGTAATAGTGACAGATATGGATATGAGTTAAAAAAGGACATGAATGACATTTATGTTTACATATTTTAACAGCCCAACAGGGTCATAAACACACTGACCCCTGACCTCATGAGAAAGTATGTCCTCTCTGTTGACAGGCCAGTGGTAAACAATGATAAATAAACAGTAGTCTCATTCAAGACTACTCTGTGTGTGGTGTGTGTGTGTGTGTGTGTGTGTGTGTGTGTGTGTGTGTGTGTGTGTGTGTGTGTGCGTGCGCACACGTCATGTGTGCGCGCCGTATGTATGTGACCGGCTTGGGGGGGAGGGGGGGGGGTCTTGATCTATGCCTGGTCCTACTGGATGTGTGCATAGTGTCTCTCTTCTCTTGGCATGTTATGTTTCAGGTATTTCACCATGTTGTTGTTTCTCTTGTTCCTGCCCCACCTCCTCCCATGCCCCCCCCCCCCCCCCCCCCCCCCCCTTTCATAAAAGACCTCTCAACTTAAACCTGATCCCATGATACAAAGCAACGAGCCAGAGGAGCCAATGAAACGCTCCAAAAAAGACAGGAAAGGCAAAAAGGACAAAAAGAAGCGTGACAAGAAGGGGAGGGGCAAGAAGAGAAAAGAAGGAGAGGCGGGCCCAGAGGAGGAGGGTTTCATCCAGGTGTCCACTGTTTTGCCTGAAAAACAATCTCAAGAAACCTACTATCCCACTGAAAAGCCATCTACGATGGAACTGTTCACTCCTGAAGCTGTCACCCCATCTGAAGCCCCTGACCAGACCACCATGATCCCAGAGAGGCCCACACACAGGCCTGACTCTGACATTGAGGACCCCTCCGTGGTGCCCAGTGCACTGCCTGAGTCAAAGGTCACTGAGGAGGTAGACTGAAAAGTTACAATGCAGCTCCCCTCCCCCTCCATCCCATCCCTAACAGAGCACTGACCCACTCTCCCAGAATGCCTCATCTACACCCTCTGTCAACCTGCTCCTCTCCTCACTATGACCTCTAACCTAACCAGCACTACCCTAATCACCTCCTCCTCTTCCAGGACTCACAATGGAACACGGAGAATCCCTGCATCCCTCTAGATCTAGATTAAGTAGAATATGCAGACAATCTAGAATTTAGACTATGTTCTACACTGTGTTATAACACATAGACAACTGTGACTCAATTGTCGCAGTAGTTGTTTATGGGTTGCAAGACATTAATAGGACACTAGTTCTGTCTTTAGTAGTACCTGTAGTTGAACATACATATCTGAGTAAGTGGTATGTATGAGGTGTTGTGTGTTGTAGTTTTTCTGTGATGTCTCCTTGACCTAAGCTATACATGTATCCAAAACGGTATGCCTCCTGTGTTGCATTCAGTCTTTCAAAAGTTGTTTTGTCAGCAAATATGTTGGTAAAAAAAAAAGTCTCCATGATTGAACTCTCTAAAGCTTATCGTTTGCTACTTTTGCTAATTTGCTGAATTAGCTTATTTTCTTACTCTGGCTGTAATGGCTGTCACAGTCCATGTTATGCTGCCATCACTACCTGGTTGTGAAATATTCCATCACCATAGAATGATTAATAACACACCCTGAGGCTTGCTACATGTATGACCTGCCTATTCCCATAACCAACACCTGTGCTGCTAACTAGCTTAGCAAACTGTATGCTGTGATAGGCTGTGTAAAATGGAAGCCCTGGGCAAACTCAGTGGACTGGGCAGACAGACAGACAGACAGACCATAATGTTTCCCAGTGTCTCCGTGGTTTCTGTTACCATGGTTCTGACCTTAAACGCTCTGGCCTTGTGCAGGAGGAGAGGCTGGACAAAAAGCCCCAGATGGAGGAGTTTGACGACAACTTCTACGGCGACCTGTACGATGACCTCGCCGTCTCCATGGTAACAGTGGGTCCCAATATCAGCGAGTACGAGGTCAGTTGAATTGAGATTTTGATGTACTGTATGTTCATATGGTGAAGCTCAGTTTTAGCACCAATGTCATGTTCTGTAGCAGCTCAGTTTTTCATGTGGTCAATGTCATGTGGTCAATGGCATGTGGTCAATGTCATGTGGTCAATGGCATGTGGTCAATGTCATGTGGTCAATGTCATGTGGTCAATGTCATGTGGTCAATGGCACCATGTGATTTACTGGCATGTTGTGTGGACTCGTAGGCTGTAGAGTACGAGGACATAAGTAACGAGACAGAGAACCAGGAGTATGAAGAGTATGAGACGTACGAGGACGGATATGGCTTTGCAGAGAGAGAGGGGGATGATACCTGGGATGGAGAGGTAGGACTCATCAATCATTCAGTTCAACTGTATTCACTCAGAGACTGCTGAGACTGCTGTACATGACCTACAACTGCTGTACACACAGTAGGTCATCAATCACCTCACACGTCTGTTCATGTGTCTGTCCGTCTGTGTCTGTCTGTGCCTCAGGCCAGTGGCAGAGCACTGAAAGGAGAGAAGGGAGAGCCTGCCATCGTTGAACCGGTGAGCTTGAGTATTCAGACATAATATTGCTAATGGAAATCCATTTTAGGCCCTTAAGATTTTATTTTAGGATTTTTCTTTCAAGTCGGTGTTTTGTTCATGTAATCTTTATGACTCTATAAAGACTATATGGAGTATTTATGTTGAAATATCTCTGGTATGTACTGAATGTGTTTATATGTCATTGGCATATCTCTGTGATGTTGTGCAGGGTACACTGGTGGAGGGAGCAGTCGGCCCCCCAGGACAGGAGGTAAAACCCCTGCTCCAAGTCATTACCACTACATCATATTACATTGATACTACATTGAAACTACATTGAAACTACATTGATAGTACATTGAAACTACATTGAAACTACATTGAAACTACATTGATCCTACATTCATAACTATTACTCCATTGTATTGCCCACATTGTTACTACATTGATTCTACATTGATATTACATTTAAACTACATTGAAACTACATTGATACTACATTGAAACTACATTAATGCTGCATTGATACTACATTGAAAATACATTGAAACTACATTGAAACTACATTGAAACTACATTGATCCTACATTCATAACTATTACTCCATTGTATTGCCCACATTGTTACTACATTGATTCTACATTGATATTACATTTAAACTACATTGAAACTACATTAATGCTGCATTGATACTACATTGAAAATACATTGAAACTACATTGAAACTACATTGATATTACATTGAAACTACATTGATCCTACATTGAAACTACATTGATCCTACATTCATAACTATTACTCCATTGTATTGCCCACATTGTTACTACATTGATTCTACATTGATATTACATTTAAACTACATTGAAACTACATTAATGCTGCATTGATACTACATTGAAAATACATTGAAACTACATTGAAACTACATTAATGCTGCATTGATACTACATTGAAAATACATTGAAACTACATTGAAACTACATTGATACTACATTGAAACTACATTAATGCTGCATTGATACTACATTGAAAATACATTGAAACTACATTGAAACTACATTGAAACTACATTGATCCTACATTCATAACTATTACTCCATTGTATTGCCCACAGTGTTGCTACATTAATCCTACATTGATATTACACTGATACTACATTGAAACTACATTGATAGTACATTGATATTACATTCATACTACATTTAAACTACATTGAAACTGCATTGATACTACATTGATACTATATTGATACTACATTGATACTACATTTAAACTACATTGATACTACATTGATATTACATTTACACTACATTGATACTACATTGATACTACATTTAAACTACATTGAAACTACATTGATACTACATTGATACTATATTGATACTACATTGATACTACATTTAAACTACATTGATACTACATTGATATTACATTGATACTACATTGATATTACATTGAAACTACATTGAAACTACATTGAAACTACATGCATACTACATTGAAACTACATTAATACTATATTGATACTACAGTGATACTACATTGATATTACATTGAAACTACATTGAAACCACATTGATAGCTATTACTCCATTGTATTGCCCATATTGATACTATGGACCAGTGCTGATTGACTGTGTGTTTATTCTCCAGGGTATTCCAGGTGGACCAGGACCAATGGGCCCCCGAGGACCCAGTGGAGACCCAGGTGATTTGGTGAGTATCCTCACCCGTGGAGTATTGACCCATAGTGGACTGTCCTCTGGGACAGTATGACCACAGTTAGGGTCCACAGGAACTGTCCTCTGGGACAGTATGACCACAGTCAGGGTCCACAGGGACTGTCCTCTGGGACAGTATGACCATAGTCAGGGTCCACAGGGACTGTCCTCTGGGACAGTATGACCACAGTCAGGATCCATAGGGACTGTCCTCTGGGACAGTATGACCACAGTTAGGGTCCACAGGGACTGTCCTCTGGGACAGTATGACCACAGTCAGGGTCCACAGGGACTGTCCTCTGGGACAGTATGACCATAGTCAGGGTCCACAGGGACTGTCCTCTGGGACAGTATGACCACAGTCAGGGTCCACAGGGACTGTCCTCTGGGACAGTATGACCACAGTCAGGATCCATAGGGACTGTCCTCTGGGACAGTATGACCACAGTCAGGGTCCACAGGGACTGTCCTCTGGGACAGTATGACCATAGTCAGGGTCCACAGGGACTGTCCTCTGGGACAGTATGACCACAGTCAGGATCCATAGGGACTGTTCTCTGGGACAGTATGACCACAGTTAGGGTCCACAGGGACTGTCCTCTGGGACAGTATGACCACAGTCAGGGTCCACAGGGACTGTCCTCTGGGACAGTATGACCACAGTCAGGATCCATAGGGACTGTCCTCTGGGACAGTATGACCACAGTTAGGGTCCACAGGGACTGTCCTCTGGGACAGTATGACCACAGTCAGGGTCCACAGGGACTGTCCTCTGGGACAGTATGACCATAGTCAGGGTCCACAGGGACTGTCCTCTGGGTTTGACCGTAACCAAAGATTGACCACAGCCTACACAAACAGGTCAGGGATGCTGTGACCTCACTGTGGTCTTGACCGTGACCTTCCTGGGCTTAAGGGACTAAAGGACTGGTGATGACTCATGTGTGGGTTCGACCTAATTCTCTCTGTTGGACTGTGTGTGTGTGTGTGTGTGTATGTGCGTGCCTTTGTGTGTTTGTGTTCCCTCCCTGAAAACCGCCTCGCTCCCACAGACACAAACCAACAGATGCTCAGTCGTCTCTAGTGGTCTAAAGGATTTTTAATGATGTTGTTGTAGTTGAAAAACGTGGAGGTCTTCTAGGTTTCACCTCAAATCAAACACATCAAATCAGATCATCAAACAAACTCTTTCTTCTTTCAAAGCAGATCAGAAACAAATGTATAAACAGTGTTCCATAATCCTGCCTATTTACAATATTTCATCTTCATTGTTTGTTATGCCTTACAGTATACAACAGTATTCTCAGTGTGACAGATACTGCAATAAAGGTTCCTATTGAGCCTTTGTCTCTGCTGCAGAGAGACTAGGTGATTGTCAGTTTGGGATTAGCTCTAATTCTTTATGAGGTGCTTATGGGTACATTAGGCTTCTGATAGGGGCATCAAGCGGAAAATCATCAACTGTTTCCCCTCCTCTCTAGAGACAAGCGAATTGATATGAAACAAAGAGTGAGTGACATGCCCTCTGGAACTGAAGCAGAGGTTGTTTTAACAGAGATTGGATTTCAGGGATCATTCTCATGTGTTTAGCCTTACGTCCACATTGGAACACTCCCACTGTACATACTTGTGTTTACAGCCCTGTATTGTACATACTTGTGTTTACAGGCCTGTACTGGACATACTTGTGTTTACAGGCCTGTATTGTACATACTTGTGTTTACTGCCCTGTATTGTACATACTTGTGTTTACAGGCCTATAATGTACATACTTGTGTTTACAGGCCTGTACTGGACATACTTGTGTTTACAGGCCTGTACTGGACATACTTGTGTTTACAGGCCTGTATTGTACATACTTGTGTTTACAGGCCTGTATTGTACATACTTGTGTTGTTCACTGTATAAACCCTCATACAGTCACGACTAGTATCCTCCTCCCTCCCTCTCTCTCTCCCTTTGTCTCTCTCAGGGTCCTCCAGGACGTCCTGGTTTAGCTGGGGTTGATGGGATACCTGGTCCTCCAGGAACAATGCTGATGTTACCAGTAAGAATTAGATAAAACTCTCATTATTTAAACTTCCTTCAGCTGAACACACTCTCATTTTCAGTTCCCATTGACTGTGGCTGAATCCCAAATCACTCCCTTCCCCTCTGCCCACAATTTGAGCATTCACGCGCGCCTCCCCCATTTGCACAAGTGTCCAATAGCTGAGGGAGAGAAAATGATCGAAGGTGTAGGGGCTAATTAGACCCTCAGATAGCAGGGCTGCAGACTTTACTATCCTGACAAGCACTGAAATATTTTTGTAGCTTGTGCAATTTCATACGAAAGAGATGTGCCTGATTATATGCCACATGCACTTTTTTTGTCTGATTTTGAGACTTGACACAAATACCTCAAAATTAAATATTTAACTCTTACTGAGGTTTATATCTTGTAAAACGACAGGAGGGATTTGTTCATTTGAATTTCATGCTGTTTTATTATTTAAAAGTGAAACATGAGTTTCAGGTCAAGAGTGTGCCCAGGGAGAGCCCTCCGAGGGAGTTGGTAGGGGTGTGGGGGGTGGTTTTTGGGGATTCCCCATATGTGAAGCTGTCCTGAGGGAGGGCAGTGACAGCTCTGAGCCACTAGGTGGAGCTGTGAGATTGAATGCTGATGAGGCCAGGTGAAATCTACATTGTGTATTCCCATAGACTTATACTGCGTGTATTTAGGTTGATCACTCTACCCCTTCCTCGTGTAGTTCCGACATGGTGGTGATTCTCAGAAGGGGCCTGTGGTGTCGGCCCAGGAGGCCCAGGCTCAGGCCATCCTGCAGCAGACCAAGGTAACGTCCACCTGTCCACTACAACTATAACTTGGAACATCATTACTGCTTTTACATTAGAAATTAGCCTTAACTTATCTAACCATGTCCTTCTTACCCTTGTTTATTCCAGATGTCGTTGAAGGGACCCCCAGGTCCACTGGGTCTTACAGGGCGACCCGGCCCACTGGTAGGATACCCACCTAGTTCAAACCAAAGGCCACAATCTTAAATTCTACCTTATTCTCTATCTACACCTGGCAGATACTCCCGTATCTACAGTCCACCACAACCACATTGACCACAGACCATTTTGTCTCCATGCACATACAAACACTCAGCAGTCTGATCATCACTAATGTAACTTAACAGGATTTTCTTTATATGTCCTTGTTTGGTTTGACTGTCTTTCATCTCGGTGTTTAGGGTCTTACTGGTCCCTCTGGACTTAAAGGTGACGCTGGAGATCATGGCCCCAGGGTAAGAGGATATTCTATTTTGACTTGCTACCACAGAGCAGTCAAGGTCCATTTAGATTTTGATGTATCCTGCTGGTCTCACTCTCTCTCTGTCCCTCTCTCTGTCCCTCTCTCTGTCCTCCCCCCTCCCTCTTCATCTCTCTCCTCCTTCTCTCCCCCTCTCTCTGTCTATCTTTCTCTCTCCTCCTCCCCCTCTCTCTGTCTATTCTCTCCCCTTCTCCTCCTCCCCCCTCTCTGTCTATCTTTCTCTCTCCTCCTCCTCCCCCTCTCTGTCTATCTTTCTCTCTCCTCCTCCTCCCCCTCTCTCTGTCTCTCTCTCTGTCCTCCCCCCTCCCTCTTCATCTCTCTCCTCTTTCTCTCCCCCTCTCTCTGTCTATCTTTCTCTCTCCTCATTCTCTCTCTCTCTCTCTCCTCCCCCCTTTCTTTGTATATTCTCTCTCTCCCTCCCTATCTCTGTCTATTCTCTCTCTCCTCCTCCTCCTGCTTCCCCCTCTCTGTCTATTCTCTCTCTCTCATCCTCCTCCTCCCTCTCTCTATCTATTCTCTTTCTCCTCCTCCTCCTCCTTCCCTCTCTCTGTCTATTCTCTCTCTCTCCTCCTCCTCCTCCTCCTCCTCCTCCTCCTCCTTCTCCTCCTCCTCCTCCTTCTCCTTCCCCCTCTCTGTCTATTCTCTCTCTCATCCTCTTCCCCCCCTCTCTATCTATTCTCTCTCTCCTCCTCCTCCTCCTTCCCTCTTTGTCTATTCTCTCTCCTCCTCCTCTCTCATCCTTCTTCTCCTCTTTCCCCCTCTCTGTCTATTCTCTCTTCTCATCCTCCTCTATTCTCTCTCTCCCCCTCCTCCCTCTCTCTGTCTATTCTCTCTCCTCCTCCTCTCCCCTCCCCTCGCTATGTCTATTCTTTCTCTCATCCTCCTCCGCCCCTCGCTATGTCTATTCTCTCTCTCTCCTCCTCCTCCTCCCCCTCCTTCCCCCTCTCTGTCTATTCTCTCTCTCTCATCCTCCTCCTCCCCTCGCTATGTCTATTCTCTCTCTCTCCTCCTCCTCCTCCCCCTCCTTCCCCCTCTCTGTCTATTCTCTCTCTCTCATCCTCCTCCTCCCCTCGCTATGTCTATTCTCTCTTCTCCTCCCCCCCCCCCTGTCTGTTCTCTCTCTCTCCTCCTCCTCCCCCTTTCTCTGTCTATTCTCTCTCTCTCCTCCTCCTCCCCCTCTCACTGTCTATTCTCTCTCTCCTCCTCCTCCCCTCTCTCTGTCTATTCTCTTTCTCCTCCTCCTCCTTCCCCCTCTCTGTCTATTCTCTCTCTCTCTCATCCTCCTCCTCCCCTCGCTATGTCTATTCTCTCTCTCCTCCTCCTCCCCCCTCTCTCTCTGTCTATTCTTTCTCAGGGTCCCCATGGTACCCCAGGTCCTGCAGGACTCAACGGGAAGTTAGGAAAGAGGGTGAGACTTCTTAGTGAGCTGTGTGACATTGTCGTCATGCTCCAGATACCCAACTGTGGACTGTAACGCTATACAGATGTTCTGAACTGTTGTTGTACTCCTTGATCAGATACAACCAACTGTTACTACAACACGTATTTTCTCTCTCGCCTGGCCTGTCCATTCATTGACAGTAGTGTCAGTGGTAGTGTGTAGGTTATGAGTGTTAGAGTGTGCTGTGTCCCTGGCAGATGGCTGTGTTACTCTGTATGTGTGTCCTCTCCTAGGGCCGGGCCGGAACGGATGGAGGGCGTGGAGCACCGGGGGAGACAGGGGGAAAAGTAAGCTTCCTAAAATCACATTTCATCACAGTGCAGTGGGTGAAAATCAGAGTAAATTGTGTTAAGGCAGAAACTCCGCAGCTCAAGTTTGCTTGTGTGTAGTGTACTGTACCTGCACAGTGGATAGTTTGTTTTGGGATGAACTGCACTATTGTTGTGTCGGGCAGTTAATCTGACTGATCCAATTTACTATGTGTTCCATCGAGGTAGCAACAGGATTGTGAACAAATGAATGTTTCCACGGGAATTGTCGAATGAGGTCTTCATTTTCACTTGCTAAATAACCCTAGAGCTATCAGAGGTTCTAATATTGAGTTTAGTAGCCATATTAACCACGCCAGCGATTCAATAGTTTACAGCTGCAGGAAGAGCTTGGCAAATAAATGACGCTCCCCTGGACAGCAGTGTCTTTATCGGTCAGAACAGTGTTCCAGAACAGCTAACACTCTGGGCTCGCAGTCCCAGCCAGAGACACTACACACACACACACACACACACACGCACGCACGCACGCATGCACGCACGCACGCACGCACACACACACACACACACACACACACACACACACACACACGGAAGCCAGAGTATTAGCTGTTCTGTCCTGTTCTGTGCTAAAACACTGTTCTGACAGATAAAGACACTGCTGTTCACACACA